>NC_057404.1:26850765-27150765 GCF_019320065.1 Cervus canadensis | reverse complement strand
AAATGTAATAGCTGAAAATCTCTTTAGTATTATATGTATATGTGATTATTAGATACACACAAACACAAGTGTAAAAACACATGTATTTGACAAGGTGCACTTATTTTTTAAATTCAGCTTTAAGTATTCCTTTTGGACTTAGGAAAACTGGCTTAGAAAAAATGATCCGAACCTGAATTTTAACAGAGAAAAGGGGCACTCGAAGAATTTTGTATTTATGAAGCAAATCCCCATTCTTTCTATGGAGGCACATGCTTTATAACATTTTACCACTAAAACTGCATACTCCATAAATCCAACATGGATACTCTGAAACACATTTTAAAACTGCTATACAAAATTACTGGTCTTTCTTATGAGTCTAGTAAAAGTTAAAATGCACTGCCCAGCTTCTAACTACCTAATTAGTAGAGAGTTTACATTACTGAAAGTTCAAAACAGCTTCAGTGTTAAATATTTGTAAATCTATTCAAGACCCTGAACAAACTGCAAATTTGGTTATTAGCAAAATGATAATGTATCGCCCACCAAAATGAAATCTGTAACTCATTTTGATAAACTGAAAATGTTTTGAAATGTCACAGCAGCAAATATATTAAAGTTACACTGAGGTTTTTCAATAGTAGGAGTGTGTCACAATCCTTAAAATTTAAAGTAGTCATAACATCAACTAACCAGCACATTTAAACCAAAATTATCATTCTCAAGCTTTTTCTGTGCACATTATAAACATGCTCTAAGTTGCATTCCAACTTTCTTTTCTAACCTTACACATTAGCTTATTTTTCAAATGAAAAACAAAATTAAATTATTTTAATAATTAAATTTAAATTACTTTTTGTTCTTAGTATTCCATCTTACATTAAAGGATTCTATAGCTGCTGGGGTTAACTATGTGTCAGTTTCTTTTTAAAGTATATACCTTATAAACCCCAACTTCCTGCTAAATCAACTATTAAATGATAAATATTAAATTTCATTATACATATCATTTAAGGTTTTCTATTTCTGGTGGATGCACTTTAGTGCATTTCATATTTCATAGAATGCACTGTAGTGTACTAATACTGTATATATTAATTTTTATTAGTGTGGAGATAGCTGTCTGTTTAAACTTTGATTGGTTGTTTCATATACTTACAATAAATGTAAGTATGTTATGCAAAAATGCTTACAAACTAGTAATATATTTCCATTAGAAGATGGTTCAACTGAATGGCTGGAGTGGTCTTTCACCAATAAAAATATTTCACTTGACAGTTACTTGTTTTCCCACAATGCTTTATGCTATTGACTACTAAAGAAAACCTGAATCTTTTTCACCTATTTATACAAGGATTAAATACAAACTATCAGAATTAAGTAAGCAACTATATAATTCTGTCCACAGTGAAAACCCTGAATAAAACTTTTTTTCAAAAGGCATGTAAGTGGTTTTTGAACTGTAAAATTTCATGTCTCCTGTCAGAGTGAGCATGTGTAATTCCCACATGTGTGTATACAGACACACAACAACACACCTGTGCACATACACACGCAAACACACATACACGCACGCACGCACATACACACACACAAACATCTTCCTAACAAGTAATCTACACAGGCTTGCTGCTGTTTTTGCAGCTGCCAGTCCCTGAATCTGTCATATTATATAACCCAGTGTCTGGTAATCGGAGTTTCTTCTTCGGAGGAGTCTTCAGTGTTCCAGATCTTTCTTTTACCTTGTATTCTAAAGTGCTGTGAGGTACCCCATAAATTCCTTGTGCTTTGGAAACACTCATTTTTCCGCTCATTACCATTGCAATAGCCTCTTCCATTATTTCATGATCATATTGCCGATAACGGCCACGTTTTTTCCTGGGCTGCTTATTATCTTTCCGATCCAATCCATCTTCAGTATTTTCAGAGGTTCCATCAACTGTTCCATTTTTAGAATTAAGACACAAAGGAGAGAGGTCCCCATGTAGAAAATAAGAGTCAACACTTGAGTGAGTTACAGGCCCAGAACATTCTATTTTGTTCTGTTTAGGGAGTATATTTTTCAGTTTTTGGAGGGCTGATCCTTCAAGGACTGGAGAGGTTTTGGAAACTTGATACATAACATCCAGCAGACCAGGACCATCAGGTTGTGGTTTTGAAATAGAACTTACTCGTAGCTGAGGAATTTTTAACTGTACAGTAGGATGTGTTTCATATTGTAGGCTTTCATTTTTTTCTTTAAATTGAGTAACCATTTTCTGTAGAGTTAACTGATGGAGGTAACTGGAAGCTGTTGGGAATTTTAATTCTGAGGTTTCAAGTAGATTGAGTTTACTTTTTTCTGTGCGCTCTGCTTGAGCTCTTGCCCACAAGGCTACTTTTTGCAGCACTGCACAAGTTTCTTTACTGTCTTTATATGAGTAACTATCATTGAAATCTCGAGTTTTGTTTTTAAAAGATGCAGGCTTCCCTGCTGGTAAGGCTTCTAAGTGGAGAAGTAAAGTTTTTTGAGGTATGCCATAAAGTATGCCTGCTTTATTTATGTCCAGTGCTCCAGACTGAATGTCTTTCAAAGCTTTTGAGAGCAAACCATCTGCAAACTCAGCACTTCTTTCCACATAGTCCTCTCTGTTTCTGTGTAGTCTCCTGGATGGATGGAATGAAACGATGGTAAACTGATGCATGAGAGACTCTCACACAGCTATGGAAGGGGAGGGTCCACTCCTTTATTATACTCCTTGCTTAGGTAACATCACTTTTTAAGTCTGTGAGATGTAGTAGTTACTCCTTATCAAAGCAAACGCTACAGTCCTGGTAGGACAATGTGTCAATCATACGGTGGCCTCAACGGGCAGACCTTCCAAGAACATAAAATCCTAACTCAGTATTTGTAAAAATATTCTCATGATGTTGCTATTCCTCTGACAGATGCTTGTAGAGCAACACTTATAATTTTTTTTACAATTAGAGTTCCATTATATAAAATACCCAAATCCTAAAGGAGTTTTTGTTAGTAGAAACGTGACGTTACCACTAAACAAGTAATAAAAGAGTCAACCCCTTTAAAGGAAATTTGTAGCAGTAAGAATATTTCCAAACACAAACACCCCATATTCTTCTCTAGATAAAAACTTAAAATTTGAAACAAGTAGATATGTTATATTGGGTAAAATACTTTTAGATTTTATACATGTTATTTCTATTTTGAATGTATAGTTATAACTTTCAAAGTTTCTTTAACAGAAAGTTCTTTATACTTTATGACTCAAAAAGCTATTACAGCCTTAGTTGAAACAAATTACACTCTGTATCTGAGCTTTAAATGTTACTAAAAAGCTTCCTATGCAAATTGTTAATGGAAGATGCAAAAGTTACCCCCCCAAAATTCCAAAAATCCAAAAGAACAGCACTTCACTATTAGTGATTTAATTAATTAAACAACAGCTTTCAAAGCATGAAAGGACTTTCTGTGGTGATTACTAGATATATTAAGTCTGCCACCACACCTAAGACACAATGAAAAAACTCTAAGCACTGTAAGTTAGTTATAAGAATTAGTAAGTATAGTACTTTTAAAACTAGTTGATTGTTTAAAAAATTAAATAGTGAAATTACATATTTTCCTTTAAACTGCCTCCTAAATACTGAATTTAAAATTCTCTACTGGTCCTGCTTCTTAGTTTGTATTCTATGATTAAGTTGGTAGTTCATTTTAGTAACATGAACTAAAGTTTGGTGATTGTTCTGATAACTTTTCTTTAACAGAAAGAATAAAAAAGAAAGAGAAAGGACAAATGAAAGGTATGAAAGACACACATTTATGAGTGACAAAAAATCTGGAAGAAAACTATATATGTCAGTCTATTCAGAGTAGTATGAAGAATTCTCTGCATAATTTTATACTAATATTAAATTATATTTCCTAGATATTGCTTACCCAGCCACTGAATTTTCAGAAGAAGGATCACATATTGATGACTCTTCAGATTTTATGCTGGTTTTCTTTGTAGAGAGATCTAACACTCCATCCCCTATAATTTTTGCAAGAGAAAAAACTTTATATTTGTGACAGATAGGTAATCCTTACATCATAACATTTCATATTTTGATGATCTACTAATTAATGACCTAAAAATTAACACTGGTATTTGATATGTGGCCATTACCAACTCATCTTGTGGTTTTAGCAACAGAACATGACTGGGAAGGCACTACATAGGAAAAAAGAACAGAGGAAGAGCTGGCATTGCCGTGAAATGAAGAAATTAGATAAAAACTGTTTAAAATCCTTGTTCACCTTTCTCACTGTTCTGCAGTGAAGAGTCACTCAATTGCTTATTCAATAAAAAACATGACTGTTTTCTATTCAAGGCTGCCCAGATGATGCTTTGGGAAAGTGGGAATAATGTACGTTTAACAAAACTGAAAGCATAGAAAATACGAGGAGAAATAAGAGAATAATAATTAGCATTTACTAGGACTATTAACATTTGGAAAACACACTTTAGGTAATCTATGACTCTACGCTCAACCAATGTATTTTTCAGAGCTCACAGTATAAAACTTTACTGTTTTAAATAACTGAAATGTACAACAGTGGAATCACTGCCTATGTAACAGATTGTGATTATATCTGTGATTAGATGATGACACAACAAAATAACATTTTAGGAAAAAGTAGCTTGTTAGAAAACAACTGCCTATATATTTCTTACTAAAATGCAATTATTTTGTTATTACTATAATACTGAATTTATACGGACAAAAGTTCCAGTGACTCAGATATGTTGTTAATCTGATAAACTTCAAAATCAAGAATAAACTGAATTTAAAATACAGCAATACATATGGTGAATATGTTTCTACTGATACCTAAAAAATTGAAAAAGCTGTAAGAAATCATTTTAAGAAAAATCCATGTTTTAAAAATATACCAAAAAATTCAACTAGGTTTAAAAATAATCCAATTATGTGCAAAGCACTGTTGGAATTTGGAAAGCAGTAGTTAAAAATGCATAAAGTACCTCCTCATGGTTCTAACAATCTAGTTAGATAATTCATATACCACCACCATCACCATAACCATATTTCAGGCTGATGATGTGTGCTACTTAGGAAAAATAAAGCAGCGTGAGCTGATAAGAGAGTAGGCCTAAGGCAGCTGCTGTTTTATTGAGTATTATCAATTTAGGCCTCTTTTGACTTGAACACAGTCCTGAACAAAGTGAAGGTAACAACCAAGCAGATTATCTGGGGGAAAGCTTATAGAAGGACCCGTTTGTGCAAAGACTATGATATGGAATCATATCTGGAATATGAGGAATAGCGAAGAGGCCAAGGTAACTGGGGTGGAGTAAGCCACACTGAGAGAGCTGAGATCAGAAATCAGGCAGATCATATAGGGCTTTGTAGACATTTGAATTTTATTTTGAAAGACACAATAAACCACTGGAGGATTCTAAACGTAAGACTGACAATTTTAATTTTTTTTAAAGGATTAATCTGCTGTGGGGGGAACAGAGAAGCCTGTTGGGAAATTGCTCTTCTATTTCTCACCTTTGGGCTTTCACACTTTCAATTAGTCTCCTCTGCCTAGAAGTCTCCTAATCTCTCCTTCTATCCTCACATTCATCCTGTGTATGCAGGCTAAGCTGCTTTAGTCGTGTCCAGCTCTGTGTGACCCTATGGAACCCCATGGCAGCCCACCAAGTTCTTCTGTCCGTGGGATTCTCCAGGCAAGAATTCTGGAGTTGGGTTGCCATTTCCTTCTCCAGGAAGGATCGAACCAGATCTTCCTGACCCAGGATCAAACCAGGTCTCTTACACCGGCAGGCAAGTTTTTTTATAATCACTAGTGCCACCTGGGAAGCACCAAATCTTACTCATCATTCAAGACACAACTTGAACTTTGTGGTCATTATTGTAGGGTCCTATACTTGCAACACTTACCTATATTATTTAGCAGTTAGCAGGCCATAATCTAGTTGTTTACTTACTTACTAGTGTTAGCAACCAGGCAATATAATGAAGGCAGAAAATAAGTCTATTTACTGATGTAGCCTCATTCCCTACAACAGTGGCTGATACACAATAAGTGTTCAGTTAAGTATTTGCTGAAAAGAATTTAGAAGTAGAAATTCAGTTATTGCTAGAGGTTACAAAGCCTAGACTGAAAGGATAAAAAGACTGGGCAGACAAATACATGCTACATATTACCTTAAAAAATTATTAAATGAAGTATCTTTTGATCTCTTTACCTAATAAATGCCCCAGTTTATCCATTCAGCTCAATCTTATGCTTAGTCAACAACTCATTTCAATGCTCACACTTCCTGAGTGATTAAGCCATGTGCAATTCATCAAATATGCTGTGTGGTGTTGGGTCTCTAAAACTCCAGTGCATGGTTCCCTCTGCCTAGAATGCTCTTTCCACTTCTCAATCTGCCAAACACCTCATCTTTAAAGATTCAGACCCACCCCTGCCCCACCCAAGTAGAAGCTTAATGTCACCCTTGTCAACAGCATCCTATAAAACTTAACGACACACTCATGCAATTTTTGAGTTACGGATCTTTTTTTCCCAGAAGACTGAATTACTCAAGGTCAGGAATCCTGACATATTTCACAAACAAAAATAGATTTATGTAGGTTATAGCATATAAAACACACTCTTCATTAAGTGTTATTCCTTGTCAATGTTCCAGAATGAATTAATGAATTTCTCCAATTGTAAGTTCTAGACTTTTGATAAGATTAAGGTTAATCATTCAACTATAAAGAAGAGAAGGAGGTGCTGAGAGCTCTTCCTCTTTCTCCTTTACACTACTGTGCTAACTAACCTGTCGCTCCCTGTAACTGAAACTCAGTCACGTCTGACTCTCTGCGACCCCATGGACTAGGGCCCATCAGGCTCTGTCCATAGGATTTTTCCAGGCAAGAATACTGGAGTGGGCTGTTATTTCCTTCTCTGGGGGTATCTTTCTGACCCAGGAATTGAACCGGGGTCTCTTGCACTGCAGGCTGAATCTTAACTGCCTGAGTCACAGGGCAGCTCCCAAGCTAGGGCAAAAAGGTATTCTTGTCCTTTTTGGACCGCTCCTTGACGGCCGGTTTGGTACCTGATTTCAGTCTTGAGGAAGAACTAGATTTAAGATCTGTTTCATCTTTAAGAGAAACTACTCAAATCAGGCCTATATATCTGATTCACTTTCTTTAGGAACTCTAAACACTGACGCAGGTAAGAAACGCTCTTTTTTCCATAACCTCTTCTCCATGACTAGGCTGCCCATGTTACCTATAAAAAAGATCTCACTTTTTATTAGCAGTTTTGTCACCTAAAGTATTTTGCTGATATCAATTTCTTTTTCCATCATAAAGGCTGCAGATCAAGAGCTAGAAAAATGATAAATATCCCTAGGATTGTTTGAAAAACAAAAAGAGAAGGGGAGAAATAGCTTGGGAGCCAGGACTGAGAAAAAAAAAAATCAGGAATGGCAAAAAGGGCATTTTCTTGTTCCTGCTGCTGATTTACATTTATCAGTATCACTCCTTCATAATGGAGATGTCACATCATAACTAGATTGTTTTATGTGTACACAAAGTACTAATAATTAATAGATAAAATTCAAAGTACTAAAATTCAAATACTAATAATTGATGGATAAAAACTAAACATCTATTATGCTAAATGCTGCAGGGCAATATAAATTAAGTAGAGGACAGAAAGAGAGTGAAATTTATTTAACCATTCACCTATTGGTAAGTTCTTATGTTGCTTCAGTTTTTCACTGTTACAAACAATTCTGAAGTGAAAATCCTTCTAAATGTTTTCTAGTATTCATGCATAAGAAGTTTTCTAAGATGCACACCTAGAAATGCCAGTGCTGGACAGTATATATTTTGAACTTTTGTAGATATTACTAAAATTTTTTTCCACAACCTTGACAACACTTGGTGTTGAGATTTTTAATTTTTGCTAATCTGATAAGAAGAACAAGTTGCAGGAGTAAACTAATAAGAGTATATTTGATATGCATTTATGTGGATCTCTAAAACACACAGAACTGTTTTGCTTATAGATGCACAAATACATATTATCAGAGGTTGCTTTCAAGGATAAACAAAAGGATGAACAGTTCCTTAAGAGAAAATATACTAGAAGTAAATATGATCAAGTAACACATTTATTAGTTCTGGGTGACAGGAACATGATTATTACACTGCATTTTGCTCTATGTATGAAAATTTTCCAAATAGTAAACAAATTATTTCCATTTACTGGTTACAGTCTGAGCATTAACATGATTATTTCTCATCAAACATTAATGCTAAAGATACAGAATTAGAGAGAGGCTGGTGTAATCTATCAACAAGGTCAGGTAATTGTTAAATATGTGACACTACCAGATAACTTTAAAGATAAACTGGTGTTTGAAAAATTGAAACCATGAACAAATTAAGCAACTTCTGGAGTATTAACATTTTATTGGGTTAATTTTTTTAGAATTCACATTCCAAAACCAAGGTTTGGATTTCTGTTTACAAACTGTTCTCAGTTCTATATTCTCTTGCAAATCCCTGACAGAGAATCTGTAAAAAGAAGATAAATACAATCCACATAATACAGATCTTTCACTCCTCCACGGGCACCATTCTCTCGCATCCCTTACCTGCCCTCTGTCCATTCTTCTAAGTACACTCTATGCTCTCTTGGCCAGGCTACATATCACTTCAGCATCATCCCCTCAAAGAAGATTTTCCTAATTTACCCCCAGCCTTCTTTCATATTCCCATAGTACTCTTTGTATGCTTCTATATTGTTATTTACAATGTGTTATTATAATTTGCCAACTTTAGCACCTGAACTCCAATAGTACTGTGGGGAATTAGTAACTATTTTAGGATCTATTTACAATTTATATCTAATTAAGTATACTTATTTGGCTGATTTTCTCACTAGACTTACTTCCAAGCAAGGCCTGAAATGAACAGTACCTCAGTAAACACCAATTCACTGACTCAGCAATGACTTGCCCAGTTTTGTCACATCAATCCTGCATATAGCAGACCCTGACTGACAAAATTATCATGAAATCAAAGAACTTTGTTCAGCCAGTCAGAAAATGACAGCACAGTCAAGAAGCCGCTATCTTATAAGGCAGAGAAGTTAAGTTTCGCACACAGAGAACTCCATTCAGTTAGAGTTTCAGAATGATTTTTTTTTTTCAGAATGATTTTTAATAAGCAATTTCTATATTCGTTAGGTTCTAACAATAACAGATTTTTCTTCAGAAATCTTAAGACTGTTGATCATTAACCACTTAATATGAATATTAAGTATGCTAAGAACGTATTTATCAACTCAATACTATTGATCTCCTGTTGCCATACTAAGAATGAACATGAGTTTAAAAGACCTTCAAAAATACATTATGTATCATCAATATTAAAGATATACGTATGAATAAAATTCAGCATATGAAGGCAAGTGAATTTTAATGACAAACTACCATGTACATTTTATGCTGTTTGGACAAGGGAAAAATATTTCAAATTAAATTTCGTAACAACGCTAATCACCAGCACAAAACTTTCTTCCAAATCAATGCTATTTAACATTTTATGATGTTTGATACAAATCTATGCTAATAGTTTTAATAAATATCTGAACACTATTTCTACTCTATGTCTTTGATCACTTCTTATCTCTCCTTAAATGGTCATCCTTTTAGCCCCTCGATGTACTATTCTAGTCAGCCTTCAGATCTTTCTTGTTTTTCCCTACTGTACTCTGTAGAAGATTCCCCGGATTTCAAATATAAATCATTTATATTTAACTGGTTTCTAGAAAACAGAACTGAGAAAAATCTACATATATAAATCTATAATATTTTTCAAGTGTGCAGAACACTATTCTAAGAGCATTATATGTCTTAATCCCACTTAGGGCTCACACGTCCCAATGTAAAAGTAAGTTTTTTTAATTTGCAATTTTTAATGATAAAATTGAAAGTGAAATAGAGGTTAATTATCTTGCCCAGGGTCACACAGTTACAATTACTGTCATTCAGACTCAGGCAGTTATTCCAGACTCTGATTACCCTATTGAACTAGAATATGTAGTCTGCGTAATGTTTCAAAAAGTCAAGTTACAATGGTAATGATGTAAGGAATTTGCTACCATCACACATAACCAGTTGAGAAACACACTTTTGGAAATAATCTAGTAATATGCTATCAAAAATCTTAAAAATGTTCATACTCCTCTAGACATCTATCTTAAGAAAATAGCATTTAACAAGAAAATGCTCTTATGTACAAAGGTATACCAAAAATCTCAAATATATGTAAGCACAAATATATATAAATATTTGCACTATATATATATAAATATTCACACTTAATATAATTTTGCTAATTTTCTCCTTTCCCCAAGTTTGCCATAATGAGCATATATATTAATGAAGAAACCACACAAACTTATCAGTAAAATACCAAACTATAAAAGCAATCACTTGGGTTTATCCAAATTTTATTTTAAAATTGTTTTTGTTACTTGTTTAACCATTGAGTTAGTTTCAGAGTCATGGGGGAAATAATCAATATAGCATCAGAGCAGGACATCAATTAAACTTTAATATTGGTTTTTCCATCCTTCATTTGCCTTCTTCTGCACATCAAACACACTTTTTAAAAGGGAAGAGTTACTGCTATCTCAATGTGTTTTATTTAGTGCATACACAGCTGAAATCTCATAGAATTCATTCACCTACTATTTACTAATAATGACAAGGGACAAAATAAATCAGAAAAAAGCGCTTGTAATATATTTAGGATATAAAAAATAATAATACTAACCTTAATTAGGAAATATTACTGGTAAAATTAAACAAGGTTTCAGCACTTCCACCCTATGCCATTTTAGAATTTCATCGCAGTTCTTTTTTCTTGCTTCAGTTATTCCTTTAAGTACCAAACTAAAGTCAAAAGGCTTCAAGTCAACACCTTGAAAAATATTTTGTAAAACATACTCTTTGTTTATACCAACTATTAGACTGTGTACTCTGTAAATTTAACCTTCAACCAAACTTATATGTGGGATGTATACTTATTACAACTTTAGATTTGCTTTAGATTGGAAAGCAAAACTTTATATTGGAAAACTTTAGATTTGCTAGTTCTTATCATGCTCATCCAAAGGTGATCTAGGAGTTTAAAAAAATCTTTTTACTGAAATATTACATTCACAACAAGAATGAACATAAGTACACAGTCTAATAAATTTTGAACATTTCGCTGTAAATAGCAACTAGATCACCACTATCAACCTGAAGCCCTCCCCATCGTATCTCCTCTGGTCACTAACTTACACCTACCTCCACTATCTTGACTTCTAACAGCTTTATCTTTTAAGTAGCAATTTCACTTCTAGGAGTATGTCCTAAGTAAAATTAAGATTCAGTGCACAATTTCAGCTTAAGCGTGTATATCTGAAGGTAAGTATAATGTAATCCTTCCACGAAACAGAATACTATTCAGCTGAAACATACTGATGTTTTAAAATATTTTAAAAACACAAGTTACAGAGGATTATATAATGAATGATTTGAGGGAATAAGCTCTGGGAGGAGAGAGTGAGAGTAAGAGTTTGTAAATATGAGTATTTTTTTCCCAGAAACTCTGGGTGGATGAATAAAAGATCAATGCATAGCTTTACAATTCATTATTTTATTAATATTTGTTTATTTATTGCCAATCAGTCTTCTAAATGGCACAAAGGAAACAGTAGGGAGTAAAACAGAAAATGCTCCTGCTCTCACAGAATTTACATTCTAGTAGAGCAGACAAAGAAAAGATAAATCAATAAAATAATATTGCAATTACCCTCCAATTAAATTAATTAAAAAATAATTTCACAAGATGATAAGGCCTATAATGAAAATAAAACACAGTAATAGGAAAGAACAACAACAATGGCAGGTAGGAAGAGGTTACCATGTTTGAATAAAGGATTACGTTTCAAAGTCTAGAGAATATTTGCTCTTTTTCAAAAAAGAAATTTCACTGATACACTTTAACCATGCAAAATATAGAATGAATCCTTCTATCCACTCTTTATACAATTACCTAGATTTTTGCTATGCTTGCTCTATTTATACTATCCTACTTAAGTATTTTAAAGTTAATTCCAGGTGTCACATCGTTTCTATATTCCCAAGCATCTTTAAACATATGAACATTTTCATACATAACAATTCCTTACTATCACCTTATACTTAGTTTGTATTGAACATCCTCTAAGCAATCCAAAGTGTTTTTTTACAATCAGTATGTTCAAAGTAGGAGCTGTGTTATGCTTGATGCTATTTCTCTTAAAATTTATAGCAGCCCTTTCCCTCATTTTTAAAAATAATGATACTGACTTTTAGAAGCCAGGCCGTCAGTTCTACTAAAGAATATCTTGCATTATGGTTTGTTCTTTCTCCTTTTCTATATTGTCATTTGTTTTCACCTTATTTCTTAATAATTCTGACAAATGAAGTTAATTCTAAAGCAAATGGTTCTGAAACTTTTGGATCTCACAATCTCTTTAGTGTTAAAAATTACTGTGGATCTCAAAGAACCTTTGTTTTGGTTAAGAAACATTTTATTTCTTAACATTCATAAGTTAAACTGAGATGTTTTAAAATATTTGTAATTGATAACCATAAATGCTAATATTTATAATAACATTTTAATGAAAAAATATTTTTAGATTTAAAGTGAGAAGTTAATTTTGTAACTCTTTTAAATGAATTTTAAATGAATGCTTCATAGAATACAGTTGAATTCTCATATATGCTTCTATATTCAATGTGTTCAGAAATCATACATCAATCAGCCTCTGACTGACTCTACTACCTACTCTACTACATACTGGGAGAAAATGAGAGTGAAAAGGGCAAATAATATATTATTATTAGTTTTGACCTGCTGTATTCTAGAAAGAGTTCCATTGAGAACCACTGACCTAAAAAATTGTTTAGAGTCATGTTCGACGCTTCTGTCAAGAATACTTCACAAGTGATGTATTAAGTGTATTTCCAATGATGCTTAAGTGATCAGTGTATCCTGATGACAATAGCTTGACCCCTCCACTGTAAAGTTCCCGAAGTAATCTTTCCTCTAATAGTTTTATCTTCTGATGATATGTTTTATTCGGTTTTCTTATTAGGAGTTGTGAACTAATAATATTTTAAGTCTATTATGTCTTCATATTTATTAACTGAAATTCTTAAGAATCTTTCTCAAAAGAAGGCAATTTGGTTGTCCTGAAATACAATTTGTAAAAGAAAAGCAAAATAAATGCTAATCTCTTTCCTGTAACTGCTCATTTTCAAAGTAATAAGCTGGTATGCTACGTTCCTCTGTGTAGACTAATGACTTTGAGGAATCATTATCATTATCAAGATCTAATAGATTTTAAAACATTCAACATGTTTCAGTTGAAAATGTTCTTCCTCTTGAGGCTTAAATGTTCTCATATCTGGCCAACAGGGAACCCTTAACATTGCCTCCTGTATTTAGTTGACAAATTGGTCTTTGGTACATTCTTGCTTGTTGGCACAAGATGTTCCAGGATCATCTTATACATATTCTGATCCAGACCTGGATTCCAAGAAGGTCTACTTTCCTTTAAGGGAAAATAACGTTTAGAGACCACAATCTAGGCCTGAGTTGAGTGTCATTGAACTGTCATGCAATTATTTCAGTATTGAAATATTCATAAATATACATTAAAAAGTAAGATTTTTGAAATAAAAATAAAACCATGAGTTTGCAGTGACATTTCCAATCTGTGTATCAGTCACTCAGTCGTGTCTCATCTGTGCAACCCCATGGACTGTAGCCCGCCAGGCTCCTCTGACTATCGGATTCTCCAGGTGATGTTCCCGACCCAAGGATCGAACCCAGGTATCCTGCATTGCAGGTGGATTCTACTGTCTGAACCACCAGGGAAGCCCTTTTCAATTTACATGTATGCAATTTACAGGGTTTTTAGTTCTTTAATTCTTAAATTTGTTTGTTTCTACTCTTACCCTGAAAATCTTGGCTTCCTAAAACAGTGTTAACATAATTATATATTTGATTTATCCTATAGATCCAAAATAACACACAATGGCAATATCATTACTAACATTACTAAAAGAAGTTTAGGATTTCTTTGAAGTACCCATTTGTGTTTAAAATATAGTCCACCAAAAATGTACAGTCAAAATACTGGGTAAAGTCACCTGACAGAATCCTTTTCTCAGTGTTAATACATTACTGTTAAAAACATGATGCAACTATGCTCATTTGTTACTTTCCTTTTCATATTTTAGGGATTGCTTTTTTTTTTTTTGCTTTAATTTTTAAAAATTAAAAATCTTTGAGATTTGCTGAGCATTTATATAAAGCTATATAAAGGTCCATCCACAACACTTCTATTCAGCCCTCTCCATCTCATTTACTTCATTCCCTTATAGGTTTTATCTTTCCTTCTTTGTTTATACAAAACAATACATACATATGTGTGTGTGTATATATGTCTGTGTATATAAAGTATATACACACACACAGGTCTCTATCTTGCTCTTACCTCCTAACATTAAATCTGAAAATGTCACTATAAAGGGATCTTTCTCACACCCTTTTTCCAAATACTCAAGTTTTCCACTGTATGGATGTACAATAATTTAGTTATCCATTTGGGTTACTTATAATTCCTTGGTATTACAAATAATATACCCCTGATGACTTAACTTTGAATATGTATCACTGATATTTGTATAATTATAAGCTCAATTCTTTGAAATGAGACTGCTGGGTCAAAGAGTTAAATGCATTGCCAATTCCCCTCCATAAGGATTCTACTAGTTTATATTCCCTTAGGAATGCATGAGTGCGCCTGTTTCTCATAGCCTCATGAGAAAGATGATGTTGTTCAACTTGAATTCTTATTAGTCTGATAGGTGTGAACCACATATGACTGTATTTCCTATGAGTTTATAAGTGTGTCTTCCCATGTTTAAAAACTTTTAAAGCTTCTTATATGAACTGACAGTAAAACAATGCTCATTTACCTATCAGGTGGTTTTTCTTTCAGTACTCAATTTTTTGAAACTGTTAATGCATTAGATTAGTAGCCCTTTATTTTACAATATAAATTATAAATATTTTTTCACAGACTACTATTTCTGTTTGGATTTTTCTAATAGTGCTTTCTTCTTTATCACCCAAAGTTATTTTTATACACTGGAATTTATCACTCTCATTGTTAGGGTGACATTTTAGTTGAGATATAAATGATGAAGGGGACAAGCCAGAGAAACAAGATTTAAAGGCAGAATAATCCAGGAAAAGCAACTGGCAAAAGTAAAGGTTCAAAAGTGAAATGAGCTGAGCATGTGTCAGAAATACACAGATAGTGTGAAGTGCATCTACTAAGCCAGGAAGAGAGGAAAAGGACTAAGTCCAGAAGGGTAGACAGGTACAAGATCTTAGCAAAACCATGTAAACTATGAGAAGAAAACAAATTTTATTCTTCTGGTAATAGAAAGGAAGATTTAACTGATAATAATAGAAAGATTTAAATGTAGAAGTAATACCAACTTTACTTTATTTAAGTGGATATTTTGAATCCCATTTTGGCATACTGATAACTTCAGAGTTATGTTAAGGTACATCTTATTAAAGCTGTATTTGGAGGGAAAATACATGAAAAAATTATAAAGGAAACAAAAACTCAATGAATTGTCACTTGGAAACCACGTGGTGATAGTGACCAACTTTATACCAAACTTAAAAAATATTCAGGAAAAATTTAACAGCTATTGAAAAACTGACTTCTTTTTCTTTTTATACTTCATATAGCTAATTAGGTTAGTCAAGTGATGGTTATATGGTAACATTTGGAAGTTCTAAATTTAAAGTGCATGGTTTTATGTGATATTCTTTACAAAATAGAAAAAAAGAAAAATCCAATTTAAATATACTGTTGTTGTTCTTCAGTCACCCATTCATCCCTGACTCTGCGACCCCATGGACTGCAGCATGCCAGGCCTCCCTGTCCTCACCATCTCTCGGAGTTTGCCCAAGTTAAATATATGGTAACAATTTATATTTCTTGACACTATAATCTGATTTTATGGAAAAAGCTTTGACTAGTCTCCTGATTTTTAAGTGACTGAGATAATCTTCATACAATTCCTCAAACATACCTGATTTGCTCCTGCCTTCTTTGATTTCTGGTATTTTTTTCTCTGTTTTTGATACTTCTTCTGTCTGGAATGCCCTGCCTTCAGATCTTCATGTGGAGGACGACTTCTCATTATTCAATTCTCTGTTCAAACTCACTTCTTCAGGGAGGTTTACCTGACCACCTTACCTAAAATAATCCTCTCAAGGCACTCTTGGTATCTTGCTTATTGATTCTTTTTGTAAAATTAGGGACACGCTGACAGGCATATTTCAAAAAAAGTAACAAATAACTTCTGGAAATGAAAAAATAATAACAAATTAGAAACTCAAGACAAAGGTTTAAACAGTGATTAGAATAGCTCAAGAGAGAATCAGTGAATCTAGAGACAGTTCCAAATTAACTAATCTAAATTAACACAAAGAGACAAAGAGGTGGAAGATACGAGAGATAAGAGATAAGAAGGTTAGAATGAGAGGATATCCAAAATATGCCTCAAAAATTTTTGACAAGAGATAAAGTGGGAAATGCAAAATATTGAAAAAGATAATGGCTGGAAAACCAAAATTGAGAAAAGAAATTTGTCCTCAGTTTTATGACTTCCAAGCAGAATGAATAAGAGATCTATACCCAAACATACCCAGGACAACCTGCAAAACAGCATAAACAAAACAGAAAGTGAGAGATAGGTGCTAAAAGTAGATACAAAAAGTGTATGAAGATTACCTACAAAGAAAAGACTCAAAGATCTAATAGGACATAGGAAGTTTTTATCATTACATGAGATGTCAAAAAAATTAAATCCATGAACTTTATTGTTAAAACTTAGCCAACTTAAATAGTAAATGGGAAGTTCATAATATCACACAGTGTTCAGGCATTCAGCTGAGAAAACCTTTTATTCCATGGAGTTAGGAAACAGTTTTACCTTATGGAGAGATTTGTTATACCGACCCTCCTGAATGGAAGTTTCACACTTTGGGAGACTATCATTTGTAAATGTGCAAGTCAGTGGATTGCTCTGGTTGCATGATTTAACATGGCAGCCAATGTTGGACCAAGAAAAATATACCCGCATTGAAAATTCAAGACGTGATGTCAGTGAAGGCATTGTATGCATAGCGTTCTGTCTCTGTTGACTTCTAAACCAACTTGTTCTTTTAATGCATGTTGCGTGTCTCTCTCATGCTCTCTTTTAGAAGAAAAGTTTTACCTGTAAGTTAGGCCTTTTTAAAAAAAAAAAAAGAATTCTAGAACTCATGATTTTCAGAGACATACTTCGTGTCTATGTCTTGTGTTTTCTTAACTTCAGTCATGCTGTCTTGACAACTGTACTATAGACATTTTCACTTTTTATTTTGAATATTTGCAAAGTTACAGCAAAGTTAAAGGTAATGGTACAGTGAACATTACATAACCTTCACCTGGACTCACTGGTTGTTACCTTTGTGCCTGTGTGCTTTCAACTGTATGGATTTTTGAATTTAACAAAATTGAAAATTAAAAAAGTTTATAAATATCTAAAGTTATCACTCATAGCACTGCTCTTATTGTAGTGTGACTAAATCTTATTCACGTTTAAATTGGCAGCTTTGAGGGATTTTTTTTCTCTCCATAGACATAAAAACAATGATTTTAGAATCCATTTCTCCAAGCCCCACTCTAAAACTGTGGACCCACCATCTTTTATGAAACTGTGGTACCTTTTCTTTCTAGAAAGGTTACTTACTTAAAGGTGTCTGAATATTACCCTATTGCTAATAGCTTTACAGGGATTATATAGCCATTAGGACTTTTAATTTTATGCTTTTCAACATAACTTAAATTCATACTAGTGGGACAAACAACTGGAAGAGTCAAGAAGATAGCTTCGAAAGGAAACCCATACTAGATTCAAGAGGAGCAAAATTGTAAGTTCTTAAAAAAAAAAAAAGTAAGTTCTTTGGGAAAGGTATATTACTTAAATTCCTATATGTCAGTTATTAAACACTAATTTCTTTTACTGTCATTTAAGGTCTCTTATAGGGAATTATTAGAAATCGTGTTCCCAAATAAATCCTTAAACGTACAGAAACTGCAGTTTTTTAAATGGAAGTATTCTAGTTAATGAAGTGCTGATCAAGATTCATGTTAAGAATAAGAATTAATAAAAATGGTTCTTCCTAGACAGGTGATTACCTAGGCTTTTCTCAGACCATGGTAAGCCACCACTCAGCCTTGAAAATCAACTACTATTGTCTCTAAACATGTGTTGATATTTGTGTCATTCAAGTACAATTTACTTAAATGAAAGAACATACGTGGATTTTCCTTGTAGTCATTTGGGGGAGGAGGAAGCCATGTTTTACTTCGTTTCACCAGTAGAGTAAACTGACCTGAACTTTTTTAGTTGGCTTAGAAAAGTAAAAATCATTTCTCATTATGGTAAAAATAAATCAGTAAATGCAAGACTTTTCAAAAAAAAAAAAAAAAAAAAAGAAAAGACTATTTGTTGTGAAATTATACAAAAATAGAAGCCAAGACACAGATGCAGTAGCTGTGCTAAGAAAATAGTAATTGTCAGCCTAGACTTGTGTACCCAGAAGAAGATCTCTTTTAAGAACGTTATTTTAAGAAAAAGAGTAAGACACTAAAAAAAGGGAAAAATCCAAAAGAGTTTACTACCATAGATCTTTATTAAAAGACTCTGATTCCAGAAGAAAATTCAAGCTACAAGAATGAATAATGCTCAAAGGAAAAAGATAATCATGTTTGTAAATCTAAACAAAAATTGAGTATATAAAACAAATAGTTACAATGTTTTCATTGGGATATCTTTAAAAGAGAACTAAAGAACTGATGAAATGGCTATTGTGTCAGGACATGTAACAAGTTAAAATATTCCTTAAATAAACTGTTGAGTTAACTAAGCATTAAGAAATTTCTAGGAAGATCCCTTGGAGAAAGGAATGGCTACCCACTCCAATATTCTTGCCTGGAGAATTCCATGCACAGAGGAGCCCGCCGGCAGGCTCCACTCCATGGGACTGGAAAGAGTCGGACACAACTGAGCAACTAACACAACAACAAGGGCAACCACTAACAGAACAGCAGTAGAGTGTATTACTTCAAAATCAGCAAAGGGAGAAGAGCCAAAAAAGAGAAAAATACAATCTAAAAGAAAACAACAAAGAAACAAAAAAACTTAAATGGGACAAACAGAAAATACAAAATAAGATGGTGCTATTTTGCGTTAGACAAGTTAATTTAGTTGATGAGGCTATAGAATACAGGATGCTATGGGAAAATATAAGATACCTAACCTCAATTTCAGTGATAATTAATAAGAACCCATGTGTATGTCTGTGTGCATCCAATTTAGGAAGTATAGAGGAAGTTTTTCTTAGAGAAGTGATGTTTAAAAGGAGACCTGAAGAAAAACCAAGATTTATTTAGAAAAAATTGGTGGAAGTAGGGAGTGGTTTCTACTGAGAGGCAAGAGCATGTACAAATGTTTTGAAGCTAGAGTATATGACATTCAAGAAACAGAGAGTTTCAGTATGAAGACCAAAGAAAGGTGCAAGATGAGAGTGAATAGGTAGGCAGGGTCTGGATCTTGGTGAGTTTAGGATTTTAGACCTTGTCCTAAGAACAATTCAAAGCCATTAAAGAGTTTTAAGCAAATGAGCGGTATGACTTGATTCACAATTTTTAAATATCACCTGTTTCCTATATCCCTAGAGTGAGAGAAGATGAGATCAGAAGGGATATGGATCATCTAGATATGTTTTATTCTTCAGGTTTACTAAAATATGGTATCTTCTCAAGCATGGAACATAACATTTTCTTCCATGTCTTTAGCCTTGGAAAACAAAAGTTTATTACAGAAAAACAAGATGGATATTTTATTGCATTCATTAGTACATACAGAAGTATCTTCTGAACTGAACTTAAAAACTATTAAGTATTTTCCTAACAGAGTAACAGACTTCATTTATAAAGAGTAATTTAAAATACATAGTATCATAAAATGATACACTGCCCTTTTAATTATAATTTAACATCTCAGCTGACAATGTCCCCTACCTTAATCTCAGCCAAGAAACCAGATTAGAGGAGGTGGCAGCACCACCAACAAAGGATACTTAATGACAATTTAAACATATCACTGAAATTTATATAGCTCATTCAATGCAACCTCTCAAATACTCACTTGAAGCCTAGTTTATATTCTCATTTATAATTTATTAAGAAAATCTTATTTAACTAGGAGATATTTACAAAGTTTAGCCTACTAATGGCAATGTGAAATAACTTCTTTAAATTTTTTTTTTTTAACTTAATCTGTTGGCAGCTAGCTGTAGGGAAAATAATTTGAAAAACGCCCAGTCATTATATAGATTACTGCAATAATTAATGTTCATCATGGCACTAAGTTCCGTATGTTGTTTAAAGATACTGCAGGATAATTTGCATCCAATAAGTTTAAAATAAGAAATTTCACCGTTAAAATATCATAAATCCAATGAGCAAGTAACAATTCTTAGTTTATCTTTCAACAGTATTTGAGAATAGTGAAGATTTTTAATCTGGTAAATCCAGTATGTCACATACATGCACTGGGGATGCAGAAGTGAATAGACAGGTTCCTGCTCCCAAAGTGGGGAGATACACACAGAAACAACTGCAATGAAGTGAGAAATTTACAACAATGAAAATTCTACCAGAATATTCACTCAAGCCTCAGGTAGAAAACAACACCAACAGGGTAAACAAAGCGCTGCTGGTTCATCTCTGCCCACACTTGATCTTGTTTTGTACATATATAGAACTGGTAAATTCTTCAAGGTTGTCACAATAATGATAAAGTTCGTAAACTGCAAATTTCTTCCTGTACTTTGGAATTCAAAGAAGCTTTTACTTTGGGTCTAGATTAGAATAGAAAAAAAAATTTTTCTGGTGTGCTAATGTTATTTCTTATCCAGTTTTAAATTTATTGTGCCAGGAAAAAAAAAAAAAAGCATAACTTACTTTGTCCCAGTTTCTGAGGCTCAAAGTATTTCTACAAATCTGTAGACATGAAAGTGCACAAAAAAATATCTCTAATATTTGAAATACTTCGTTAGAAAGTACATGGAGGAGGTAAATAGGAATGTTTCTCTCATGGTAACGATATTTTAAGTCAGTTTAGGGTTTTTCAAAGAGAAGACAAGGAAAATGAAAAGTACGAAAACTGATTTATGAAGAACAATTAGAGAATCTATAAAGATTTGCTTGGTAAATAAGAGGTTTAGACAGACAAAATAGTTTCAACAAATATTTGCAGCACTAATAAAAAGTAAAAGGAATAAATTCTGTCATATTGCTGCAGATGGAAAAAGAAAACCCAACACCCTAAAGGTTAGCATGGAAAAGAGAAGTCTTGGAGATACAATGATTTCTACAAATATTTATAGAACTATTGAGCAAAATGCTGTTGCAGATGAAAAAAAATGCAAAATGAGGGGTGGATATTTCAAAGATATGAGCTTAGCTGTCGGAGCTGTCAAAGATTTTTTGCAAGTTAACTTATTGTCAGCCAGAGGTTGAGTCACCATTGAAAGATGGGCAGGATATTCTTTTGTGCATCTTTTACTTTATTTAGCTATTCTGTTATCTTCTGATAACTACTTTGTCTATTTTTCTACAGTGTCATGTTTTCCTCATTGGCTACAGGTTTGTTTAATTGAATGGTCATTAGTTACATCAGTTGTAAATACTGTCTCCAAATTTGAGATTTGAATTTTCACTATCCATAATTAATTTGACAATACTTAAGTTTTACATTTTAGTGCAGTCAAATTTACACAATTATTTTATGGATTGTTATTTCTGCATCTTAGGAAATTCTTCTTTAAGTTCATTAAGATATAATCTTTTATCTTTTCTTTTAGTTTTCCTTTAACATTTAGCCCTTTAACCCAAATGAAATTACTTTTGTGAGTGATATAAGGTAGGGATCCATTTATCCCCCCCTCCATGCAGATAACCAATTGCCTTGGAACTGTTTAATGACATCTCTCACTCTTACACCAAGACTCCACTAGTGTTTGGAGAATTTCTGGGCTTGCTAATCGGTCCCAGTGATTTGTATAAGAGCTACAGGACCCCGTTTGAATTATTTTACTAAGTTTTGATATGTTTTACAGAAGTCCCTCAACACATTGTCTTAGTAATTCTTGGCTCTTTTAAGTTTTACACATAAATTTTATGATTGGAAAGTCATTTTTCACAATAAACCCTATCAGAATTTTGACTGGACTGATGCTGAATTTTTTAGAAAATTATTCATTTTTGGCTGTGCTTGGTCTTTGTTGCTTCACGTTGGCTTTTCTCTAGTTGCAGCAAGTGGGAGCTATCTTCATTGCAGTGAGCCGGCTTCTCTTGTTGCAGAGCACAGTGCTAGGGCGCATGGGCTCAACAACTGTGGTCCCAGGCTCTAGACCACAGACTCAGCAGTTGTAGCGCATGGGCTTAGCTGCTCCTCAGCATGTGGGATCTTCCCAGACCAGGGACTGAACCTGCGTCTCTAGCACTGGCAGGTGGATCTTTACCACTGAGCCACCAGGGAAGACCTGAAGCTCAAATTTTAAGTATATTAAAGATCAACTGCTATCTTTTTTAGAGTCTTCCCATTCATTTAAAATATAACTACTCATTTTGGGAGTCTTCTTTTATATCCTTCAATAAAATTTTATAATGTTCTCCAAAGGTCACAGTTTATTAGTTTCATTCTTAGGTGTTGTAATGTCTTTCCTACTTTTGTTGCTACTGTAGAAGAGATTTTTTTAAAGTTGGATTTTCTAATTGGATATTATAATACATGCTAATCTTGTGAATAGTACATTTTCCAAACTTTTTCACCAGTTTGAAAACTTTATATAGATATTCTTTCATATTTTCTGTATACACAATTATACTGTTTGTAAACAACCACAATTCTACTCATTCTTTCCTTATAACCTATTAATTATTACTGCTTACTTTCGTATTTCTTTTTCTCTCTTCACATTACATGAGTCAAGACCTCTCATAAAACGTTGAAAATTGGTGATAGTATGAGTTTTTGTCATGTCTATAACTTTAAATCATTTCATTATGATGTCACTGGTAGGAGATGTGCTCATCTATTCTTGGTGTTATAAGCAATTTTTATGATAAATGCCAGATGTTGTAAATATTTTCTGTATTTATTAGGATGCTATAGTTTTCATTTTTTTGTAATGTGGGAAACAAAAAGGTGTTTCAAATGCAGAATTATTTGTGCTTCCCTAGTCATTATTTATAATGTTTTTATACTTCACTATATTCATTTTGCTAATGTTAGAATTTTTTGTACCTACATTTGTAAATAAGACTAGTTGGCAATTTTTCTTTCTTTTGCTATCTGTGCCTCATTTTGAATCAAGATGACAGTAATATTTCTCTTTTCTTTTTTATAAAATAGTCTTTAAAAGAGAAGAATTATCTACTGCTTTAAGTTACCTGTAAAACCATTTGAGATAATAATTTTACAGATGTATAGGTCACACAATCCACAAATTATCCACATTTTTTTATGGCTACATTATTATTGGATTTACAGACTACAGCATCTAATTTGAATAAAATAACTCACAAAATGAGCAAATGTGTATTGTTGCAAAATTACAGAGTAAGAATAATGTAAAAAAAGTTAAGTACTAGCAAATAATAGACAAACAAAGGCAGAACTAATCCTGCTTCTACTAATATGACCATTTTATTAATTATATCATATGGTATGGACAATGAAGTCAGTCCAAACATTTTTTTAGGTCTTAAGAAACCATATGAAGTAAGGATTTATACCTTGTATTATTACTAATGAAACACTCCAATGTCTACACTGTGTGACACTGGGGGTGAAGTTGGCATGATTAGCAAGACACTTAAAAATTGTTTATAATATCTTTATTTCAACCTTAAAAATATTAATTTGTGAAAATATTAGTACATATAAATTACTGGTGTGTATACGATACACACACACGTGTATGCACACACAAATGCATCAGAGGTTACGTCTCTATTAAAAAAAATTGGTATGCAAGTAGGCAAAGTTAGAGCTTCCCAATTTCTACCACAGCAGAATAGTTTTATAAAAGAGGATCTAATTTTATTACTCTCTGTTGAAAGAAATGTAGCAGCTTTCCATGGTTGTAAGAAAAGTCAAAATCCTTAATATTTCTTGTATGTTTTTCTCATAATCTTATCCTTATATTTTTTTAGTCTCACCTGCTACGATTCTCTCCCTTGCTCTCTACACTATAAGCCACACTAAACTATGTGATTTTGTCCTCAAGAACACTGAGGGCTTCCCTGGTGGCTCAGAGGTTAAAGCGTCTGCCTGCAATGCGGGAGGCCTGAGTTCGATCCCTGGGTTGGGAAGATCCCCTGGAGGAGGAAATGGCAACCCACTCCAGCATTCTTGCCTGGAGAATCCCATGGATGGAAGAGCCCGGTGGGCTACAGTCCACGGGTTCGCAAAGAGTCGGACACAACTGAGTGATAGATGGGTATGGGGATAAGAACACTGAAATCTCATATCATAAGTCATCCCTCAAAATTATAATCGAGAAGACTATTTACAGATTTATATCGATCATTAATCCTTTCAACCTCAGAATGTTCAAATAACTAGAATATCAAAAAAGTTCACTAGTAACTACATTAATTATTTTCTATATATACTTGGACCTGCCTTATCACTTGAATTCATAGAATCACAGAATATAAGAACTAGAAATTTACTTTTAGAATGTCGCCTATTCCAACCAGTCAGCTGGTGCTTCTGAATGCCTCTAATGATAAGGCAAGCAGGGGATCATTTTCCTCGTTCCTCTTTTAAAAAAAAGTCTGATCCTTAGAAATATTCTTTCTCATATGGATCTAAAATCTATTTCCACCTAATTTCTAGGTAGTGATTCTAATTCTACTCATCGGGCCATTCAGAGAAAATTCAGTCCTACTTTAGTGGAATGACGATATAAATTTTAGAGACTTCCAAGGCTTCTCTTCTGTGGTAGTATGGAGCAAGAAATAGAGTACGGAGGGACTAATGTTTGAGTATCTTTTATGAGGTGGTTATTTTATATTTAACTTTCATATTGCTCCAATCAGTTTGTTATACTGTTGCCAAGTAACAAATGAGGAAATTAAAACTGACAGAAAGTTAACACTTCGTGTAATTTAAGTAGCAGAGCAGGGATTTCAACCACAAAGCCTATGTTTAAGTCTGTTTAGATACCAAAGCCTATGCTTAAGTCTGTTTAGAACACTGAACTGCTTTCCACAAAGGAGAAAGATTTAAGAGAAGGTGAAACATTGTAATGTAACACAAATAAGCGGCAATACTAAAATTCCCATACTTTCTAACTTTCAAAATTCAATGTATTGATATATTTTGCCCTTAAGCCTTCTATTAAAATCATCTTCAACATTTCTTTCTCTGTCTTATAACCAACCTCTTATTATCTCAAATTTCTCATATCTTTCTACATAAATAAACTCATACAACCTAAAATTAAGGAAGCAAAAAAAGTATTTCCATATTTCAGCATCTGTCAATTTTAATCTGTTTTACACACTGAAAAGATGATCTTTAGACACTGAGTAATGTACTTTCCCCTAGAGCCTCAAACACCACATTGCCTTCTGCAATCAAACTTAATGCTAACATTTTTCTGGTTTTGAGGCCTGATAACACTATTCCTAATTTGTATTAACAAAAGCTACTCGTTCTCTCTTCTCTAGGCAAACACTTATTTGGCATCCTCCACAAGCACTTTAAGGCTCTTCCTTCTTTTCCTCTGAGAATCACAATTCGTCCTTTAAATAATGATCAGATAAGATCAGCACAGCTTCATCATTCATGCTTATGAAAAATGTATCTCTCTATATAATTATTTACATTATGTTTATCAAGGTATTACCTTTTCTCTTTCCCTAGTGACATCATAAACAATTGACTATTATCCACCAATTTTTTATTTTTGACCTAAGTGTAAAAAACTGAACAGCAAAACTGCTTAATGAATATTCTCAGCTGTACATTATAAAAATACATTTTTATCATATACATCTTTTTATTTATATACTTTCCTTTTAGGTTGCTTGTTAGGATTCTCTCACCATACACTTTATTGTGAAAAGAGGGTACAGAAACTTTCACTTCTCCTTTTATAAACAAAGTCAAATGTAATACAAAAGTTCTAATGTAGCATTTCTCTCTAGTCCATGTTACAGACTAATTTCAAGTAATATTACTTTTAAATTTCTCTGTGAATATATGGTTATATATACATACATATATATATACTTAAGAATATTAAAACATAAAATCATACATCACATACACACACACAAATCTTACCTTGCTGAGTATTTTGTTCTTGCATTCGATTCACAGTGAGGTCTAAGGGGCCTTCCTGCTCTTCCTGAAGGGAGTTTTCTGCTTGATTCATTTGGATACTTTTACATATCAGACTTGGTCCAATTGAACCATTTCTATTCTCTTGAATTTTACCACTTTTTGAAATATACTCAATTGCAAACTGACGTATCATCTTTTTCATTAATTCCTGAGCAACTAGGGGAATGTTAGGATCACAGTTCTGAGGAAGATCTAGGGAAGAAATAAATATAATACAAATTAAAAAGAGAATACAAAATACCAATGTTTAAATTTATTTTAACTACAAATTAATTATTTCAGAAGTCTCAGAGGAAGTCCATAATTGCGAATGGTATCTGGAACTTAGCAACAAAAACCTTGTAGATTTAATTAGTATTATGAGAATATATCAACTCCAAACT
This sequence comes from Cervus canadensis, assembly GCF_019320065.1. Lineage (NCBI taxonomy): Eukaryota > Metazoa > Chordata > Mammalia > Artiodactyla > Cervidae > Cervus > Cervus canadensis. The sequence goes on along the minus strand of NC_057404.1, from coordinate 27,123,710 downwards.
TGGCTCATTTATTTAATTATTTCTTGAAAACAAACATTTTTGGTCCCACATTAAAATATAAAGAACTAGACATAAAAGGAGACAGCTTATTTTTAGTTTTAATTAAAATGAATTCTAAAAGATATTAAAACTTAGTATGTGAACATAAATTGTATATATAAGTAATCAAGCAATTTTTAATACAATAGAGTAGGTACACACTATAACTATTAAAGAAAACATCTAAACTCTGTTAACTGTTTATTACCATTAATCTTGTCAAATATGCACTTCGTATAGAGCCTGAATGTTATCAAGGATTTTTTCTTTCTCAACTTTTCATATCAAGAAATTTCAATCATAAAGAAAAAATTAACACTACAATGACACAGATAGCCAGCCTCAACCAAGATTCAAGAATTGTCAGTATGCTACCACATTTACCTTCTTTTTACTTTCTGGTTTGTAGAACTACTGAAAAGTAAATTGCAAAATTATGGCATTTCACTCCTAAATATTTCAGCACTCATCTACTAAGATTCCCCTATAGAAACAGCAATACCATTATCGAGAGTCTTAATCAGTCCTTGATCCCAAAACATGTTGGTCAGCTATAACCAAAATAAAGGTAAGTAGTCATATACAATTCTGCTTGAAAACTGTACAAGAAGTACAACTAAATGATTTTATAGTAAGAAGTGTGGAATAAATAAATTTATAAACACAGTATATAATAAAGTAAAGCAGAGTTCTGATATTGGGTGGTAGTGGTGGTGGTTTTTCCACAGACACACTACTGGTTTCACCCCAATCCTTTTATTTACCCTGCTCCTTCAGAGGTAGAATGACTGGTGAAATGGGAAGGATGACTAAGCGTATCTGGTTAGGCTCTGTGCTTCCTCTTCAGAAGTGGGCCTACTTCTAGAGATATTAATTCTCTGCTCATTACCACCACAACTCTTACCCAGACAAATCAGTGTTGTGTGAACAGACCTGCCTTGACCCCGAGCTGTCTGACTGAAGGTTTATGTTGTCTTAGTTGGAGTGCCTAAGAGATCTGAAGGCAAATCCTCCAACCAGCAACTATTTTTATAAAGGTGAGAAAAGGCAACAAACAACTTCCACCATGACCACGAGCATATCTGATTAGCAAAATGCAATCTAAACCAACATCAATCTGTTTATGGTCTTGCAGAAGTATCAATATATTTGATCACAGGGTACTTTTTTGGATCTGCTAGAGATGTTACACAATAAACATCTCCTTAATATTAGCTCTTTCAAAACAATTTTGAATTCTGAAAAAAACATCTGAGGAGGGACTATGGGCCTATAAAAAAAAGTAATATTTAATCCTCATATTTATTCTTTGTTTAGAACCCAGTGGGGAAGAGAGGCACTAGTTGTGCTAGAGTACTAGAAAGAAAGACTTGCCTATACACTTGACCCTTGAACAACATGTGTTTGAACTGTAGAAGTGCACATAGACAGGAATTTTTTTTCAGTAAATATATACTACAGTACTACACAGTCCATAGTTGGTTCAATCTGTAGATGTGGAACCCCAAATACGAAGGGCCCACTATAAAGTTAAGAGTACACAGAGGGTCAGTGCTCCAAACTCCCATGTTGTTCAAGGGTCAGTTGTATATATTATATCCCCATGGCTTATTTATTTTAAAACTGGAGGTTTGTACCTCTTAATCTCCCCCTCTTCACTTATTCATCCCCCAACACCCTCCTCTCCTCTGGCAACCACTTATTTGTTCTCTGTAACTATGAGTCTGTTTTACTTTGCTTTGTTTCTTAAGTTCCACATATAAGAAAGAATATATAATACAAGGTATATGGTCCATGATATTGAAATAACTTTGTATGAGGACAGACTGTTACTAAATTTATTGTGGTGATCATTTCATCATGTATGTCAAATCATCCCACAGTATACCTGAAACTAAAATAATATTGTACATCAACTAAATTTTAATGAAAAAAGACTGACAGATTGAAATCTTAGCCATCTTTATAAATTTAGGGTAGTTACACATCCCTCCATATTTTAGTTTCTCTGTTCATAAAATGGAAATAACAGAACTTTGGAAACCACAATAGAGCTTGCTCACAGGATATTTTAAGATTGTATGAGATTGTAGATAAAATACTGAGTTCTTATACTTGGCATTTTAATAACTGATATTAACTACACTGTTAACTTAGATTTCAGTGAACATAACAAGAGAAACAGATTCAGGCTGAGCAGTTATATTTTATTTAAATCATAAAATGTCAACTAAGTAAACACATTAACTAGGTTAATATGTAAATTATTAACTAGCTTGGAAAATACAAAGGACATAATTTCTAAGCCCATGTGAAATATTCTGATCCGAATAGACAGTATTAGCATATGTAACCTAACTAAACTGATTTATATCAAAGCAAGAGATTTCTGTTACACAGAAGGATTCATAATTAATACTATTTCTTGATGACTTCCTTCAGGAATCCTTGGAGGTGTTCAGCAAACTGTTTCTCTGTCATTTTTCAAACCTAATCTTGCTTTGCATTATGTGTTAAAAGGAGATACTGGATTTACTTCTATGTATTTCGGTTAACTGACCTTAATTTACTGGCTAATGTCACTTTGTAAATTCAAAATGATTAAATTTATAAAAAAGGGACAGGAATACAATCACATTCATCTCATATGACTAGAGCTACACTTTAGAGTTGAATTTAGAGCTCAGTTATTCATCTACTCAGTTTTTGCTTGTTTATATTGGGAATACATCTATGTGTAAACCAAAAGACTTGGCAAACAGCAAAAAACAAATAAGATTTAAAAAGATAAAGAGATAAAGAAAATGCTCCTCAGTTGCTAATTAGTTAGTGAGCCTTCTAGATTTCTTGCACAAGTGGTCACAATTACAAAAAAATGAATTAACTAAAGATCTTGGTCAGGGATACATACTCAAATAGTTTCAAAGGTCAGGCAACTAGTAAACACTGGGTTAGAAGAGAAAATATTTTGCCACACGGAAATGGTATGCCCCCAAGAAGACAGAAATAATTTATTTTTGCCCCGTCTCTTTATTTTTTAAATTTAGCAAATTCAAGAATTTAACAAGTTCTTTGTGGTAGCCAGTTTCAAGATGGTCCTTAATGATTCCCACTTCTACCTCCTGGTCTCCAGTGTTGCATAGTCCCTTCCACATTGTATGAAGGGTGAAATGTGAGATTAAAATAATATACTGCAAAAGTGTACGTCACTTCCAAGATTAGGTTATAAGAGAGTATGGCTTCTATCCTGGACACTCTGAACATCGATGTTCACTCTCAGCCCCTTCTATTCTGTCCTCTCGCTCTCTCATCACTCACTCTGGAGAAAGCTGTACTGTGAGTGGCACTGAGGGGGCTCACAAGGAGAGGAACTGAAGTGTCCTGCAAACAGCAGAATGACCGAATATGGAAAAAGATGCTCAACACCAATCAACTCCCAAATGACTGAAAAGAAAAACAACATACCAAAAGGTATGGATGAAGCTGAAACAGTGATTAGAGAGCAACTTACAGCAATAAACATATATATAAAAAAATTCACCTCAACCTAGTCCTCCTTAAGAGAAAATGATTTGAAAATTAAACTCAAAGGAAAGCATAGAGGAAGAAATAAATAAAAAGTTAGAGCAGAAAATATTAAATAGGAGAATGGAAAGGCAAGACAAGGTAAGATAAAGAGAAGATCAATAAAACCAAAAATTGATTTTTTGAGATTTAAAACACTAAGAATAAAAATAAAGATTTAAGTTTGTAAAATTAGAAAGAAGGAAGAGATATCACCTTAACATTAAAGAAACACAAAAAGTAATAAAGAAATACTACAGAAAAAAAAGCTACACATCAACAAATGAGATATCCTAGATGAAAAGGCCAAATTCCTAGAAAGACAAAAACTATCAAACTCACTCAAGAAGTAATAAAAAACTTGAACAGACGTAAAAGTAAAGAGACTGAATTAGTAGCCAAAACTCTTGTCCGAAATAAAAGCCCAGGAACAGATAAGATTTACTGGTGAATTCTATTAGACATTTAAAGAAGAATTAAAACTAATCCTTCACAAACTCCAAAAAGAGAGATGAGGAAAGAACACTTCCCAACCCATCCTATGAGGGCAGCGTTAGCCTGATACCAAAACCAGACAAAGAACCCACACAAAAAGAAAACTACCAAATCAAATGAAAATTATCCATTATGAATAGACAAAAAATCCAGCTAACCCTGAAGCAACATGGTTTTGAGCTATGTTGTTGGGGCTTTCCTCGTAGCTCAGCTGGTAAAGAATCCGAATATATGGATTTTTTTTCAACAGCAAATACTACAGTACTACACAATTTGTGGTTGGCTGAATCTTAGTGGATGCGGAACTGCAAATTCAAAGGGCTGACAGTAAGTCATACATGAATTTTTGGCTGTACAAAGGGTCAGGCTCTGTTTACCACATGTTTGAGGGTCAACTCTCCTATCAAACAGAACCTAGCAACACACAATAGAAAGGATTATACATCAACACCAAGTGGGATTTATCCTCAAGACGCAAGGTTAGTTTAACATATAAAAACCAGTCAAGCAACGTAATATGACACATTAAGAAAGGACAAAAGGCACATCATAATCTCCACAGATGCAGAAAAGCACGTTATAACCTTTTTATGATAAAAACACTGAACAAACTAGGAACAGAAGGAAATTTCCTCAATCTAAAAAAGGGCATCTATGAAAAATCTACAGATAACATCATACTTAATAGTGAAACATTGAAAGTTTCCCTAAAAATATCAGAACAAGAAAAGGACATATACCCTCACCATTTCTATTCAACATGTGCTGGAGGTTCTACCCAGTGCAATTAGGCAAGAAAAGGAGGTAAAGGCCATTTGGATTGAAAAATTAGAAGTAAAACTCTCTTTATAGATAATGCAATGTTGTATATAGGAATTTCTAAGGAATCCACACACACAAAATTTTAGAACTAGTTAAGTTCAGCAAGGTTATAGGATGCCATGTCAATATACAAAAATCAATTTTACTTCTATACAAAGGCACTAAGCAATTCCAAAACAAAATAATTAGGAAAATAATTCCATTTACAACATATTACAAAGAAGAAAAATAAGGCTGACAAAGCATAAAGACAACCTAAATAAACAGAAATACATCCTGTGTTCATGAACTGGAAGATTTAATATTGTTAACATGATAATATTCCCCAAATTGATCAACAAATTTAACACAATCTCTATCAAAGCCCTAGCTGGCATTTTTTAGAAACTGACAAGCTGATTCTAAAATTCATATCGAAATGCAAGGAATCCAGAATAGCCAAAACAATCTTGAAAAAGAACTAAATTAGAAGATTAGCAATTCCTGATATCAAAACTTATTAAAAAGTGTAATAATCAAGCCTAGGTGTTAATGGCCTAAGGACAGACATATAGATCAACAGAGCAGAACTGAGCCCCAAGATAAACCCTTAATTTATTAAAAAAAAATTTTTTTTTCCCTCCATTCCTTCCTCCCAGGCTTGCCTTCTTCCAAGCTATTTTCCTAAAAGAAACGAAGTAGATCTACAACAATAATTCATTCCACAAAATACCTAAGAACTTATTATATGCCAGGAACTAAGCTATTTTCCAGGAATTCAAAATGAACAAAATAGACACAATCTCAGCACTCATGGGAAGAACACATATCTTAATCTATTTTTGTTAAGAGTACCAAGAAAATTCAAGGAAGAAAATAATTGTCTTTTCAATAAATTTTGCTTAGGACAACTAGATATTTATATGTAAAATAATGAAGCTGGACCTCTACCTCATAATTAACCCCAAAACTGATTAATGATCTAAATATAGGACCTAAAACTATAAAAATCTGAAAGAAAACATAAATATAAATTTACTTATAAACATAAGTATAAAGTATAAAGACCTTAGATTAAATCAGTGACTCCTTAGATCTGACACTAAAACACAAGCAATGAAAGAAAAAACAGATATAAACAACTTCATTAAAATTTAAAACTTTTGTACTTCAAAGGAAATTATCAGTAAGTGAATACACTCCATAGAACAGGAGTAAATATTTACAAATCACATGTCTGTTAAGGGCCTACTCTCCAAGTATATAAAGAACTTTTATAACCCAACAATAAAGAAACAAATGCCCAAATAAAGAGAAAATGATTTGAGCAGGCATTTCTCCAAATAAGATATTACTAATGACCAGTAAGCACATGACAAGATACATTTCCCTAAAGCACATTATTAGTCTTTAGGGAAATGCAAATCAAAACCAGAATGAGATATTACTTCACACCTAGAAGAATTATAATAAATGCAGATAACAAGAGCAACTGAGGATGTGAAGAAATTTGAGTTCTCATACACCACGGGTGGGAATGCAAAATGGTGCAGTCTTTTGGAAAATACACTTTGATAACACATTGGTGGTGGTGGTTTAGTCACTAAGTCGTGTTGCAATCCCATGGACTGTAGCCCACCAGGTCCTCTGTCCATGGGATTTTCCAGGCAAGAATACTGGAGTGGGTTGTCATTTCCTTCTCCAGGGTATCTTCCCGACCCAGGGATCGAACCCAGATCTCCTGTGTTGCAGGCAGATTCTTTACCAACTGAGCTACGAGGGAAGTCCTTGATAACACATTAAAAAATGTAAACAAATGATTACCATGACCCAGCAAATTCCACCCCCAGGTATAGAACCAAGAAAACTGAAAACACGTTCGGTCAAAAATGTGTATGAATGTTCACAGCAGCATTATTCATAACAACCAAAAAGTAGAAACAACCCAAATGAACATCAGCTGGTGAATATATAAATAAAATGTAGTATATTTATACAATAGAGTATTATTCAGTCATAAAAGGAAACAAAGACATGTTACCAGAAAAATGAACCTCAAAAGCATGCTAAATGAAGGTTGCGGATAGTACAACTGCATTTATATGAAATGTTTAAAACAGGCAAATCTAGAAAGATAGAAATCTTATTAGATTAGTGATTGTCAGAGCCTGGAGAAGAGTAGGAGAATGATGAGGAATGAGTGCTAATCTAATAATGGGTTTTTTAAGGATGAAGAATATATTCTACAATCAGATAGTGGTAATGGTCAAAAAACTTTGTGAATGAGTATATTAGAAACCACTGAATTTTATACTTTAAAAAGTAAATTTTATAGAATGCAAATTATATCTGAATTAAAAAAAAAGAAAAATAGGAAAAAAGGATAAATTACAGTGGAACTTCGAGCCTAAAGGGCAGATTCAAGAGCCATAAAGAATTATTCCTTAAGATCTAATCAAATAACTTTCAATACTTGCCCAGGTGGATTTCAGAATTGCTATGTAACAGTGATCCCTGTGTGCACCTGATTTCTCCATTTCAAACAGGAGTGTTTACAGTGGTTATCCTATGCCTGTCCTAACACTGTATGTTGGGTGTGTATGTGCAAGTAATTTGTCTTTTCACTTTTAAAGGTCTACAGATCCAGAGAAACTATACCAAAGGGACTACACCCAAGGAACTTCATTTGTATCTAAACTGAGTTAGATAACAAGAGCATGATTTTTGAGATGATACTATATATAGTAAGACTTTTGGAAGTCTTGGTCAGAGGTGAGTATATTTTACATATGGGAGACACGTGAATCACCAGAACCAACTGATTCCAGCTTCCTTGTATTCACTCCTTTGTTAAGTATTCTTCTACACTGATAGGTAACATATAATGCTATTATTTACCAAGAGAGAGAGCTGCTCTTAGGATCAATCTAAGAATATCTGTGTAGGTTGTCTCAATTAGGAGACTGTCAATGAGGAAAATGTTGGTCACTAATTCAACAAAAATTTTAAAGGCCAAGATGATGGTTTTTGTTATCTTCTCCTTCTCCATCTCCATTTCCCATCTATGTTTGATATGTATTAACAACAATTAACACTGATATAGCACTTTATATAATATGAAGAGCTCTAACATACATTGATATCACTTAATGACAAATATCCTATTAGATCTGAAAATGATATAATGAAAGGGAAGGGAAGGGAAGTCTTATAGCACTACTGACGGTGTACAGTTCTTGCCCTTGCCTTTTATTATTCTCCAGTTACTTTATTTTTAAAAATTTCAATCTATAGAAAAGTTGAATGAAGAATACAATGTACTTCCACAAAATTTTACCTCTATGGATTCAACTACTGACATTTTGTTTCATTTGATTTACATACACACTCACACACACAAGTTATTTATGGGTGAAGGATCTGAAACCTGTAGACACCATGAAGCTTTAACTCTGAGTAATAAACAACAACAACATTATGATACATAACTATATTTCCATCATCCCTTTCAAAAATATTAACACAAACAATATTGTCCCCAACTCTCCCCCTTATCTCCTTTACAGCTTTTTCTTCCCCAACCTCAGGTTGCAATCTAGGGTTCCATATTGTATTTGACTGTCATGTCTCCCTAGTCTTTTTCCCTGTTTTTCTTTTTTAAGAAAAAATAAACCTTAAGATGTCATTTATCTTGTAGTATTGTCCTAAAGTTTGGATTAGCTCCATTAAGATTTCAGTTCAGGTTAATCATTTTTGACAGGAACAGTACACAGATGGTATGCCTCCTTAATGTATCATATGAGTTCATCCCAGCATTAGTAATGTAGATCATCAGCTTTAAGGTGGTTATCCAACAAATATTTCCACTGTAGAGTTATTTTTTCTCCTTTGTAATTAGTAATCTATGGAGTAATACTTTAATGTATGATAATTATCCTCTTTCCCAACAATCCTGTATTTGCTTAATTGTTTTTGTATCAATCGGTAATCTCTGCCAGAACCAACTGGTATACTAGTGGTTACAAACCAGCAATTATTTCAAGTCCACTATTCACTCTCTACTTTTCTGTAGCATTCTTAAAAAAGAAAAAAAAGAAATGCCTTCTGTGACCCCCACACCTTTTTTGTTTTTGTTTCTTTTTATCACAATGAAAAAGAAAAGATTGTTTCTTATTATCTAATATGTTATCTAGGACTTAATTATTCATTTTAATGCACAAATGATTCCCAATCTGGCCAATGGAAAGTCCTTCATACTGGTCCTTATATACTTTTGATGTATCTTGAGGACTTCCTTTTTTTTTTCGCATATAAAAATGTTCCTTGTCTGCTTTCTACTTTTCCTCTCCCTGACTTGGAATCAACCAATATGCCAAATGTCCTATATTTGCTACTTGTGGTGAAAGTAAAAGTCACTTAGTTGTGCCTGACTCTTTGTGACTACATAATCCATGGAATTCTCCAGGCCAGAATACTGGAGTGGATAGCCCTTCCCTTCTCCAGGGGATCTTCCCAACCCAGGGATCAAACCCAGTCTCCCACATTGCAGGCAGATTCTTTACCAGCTGAACCACAAGGGAAGGCCAAGAACTGAAGTTCTTGGCTACTGGACTGAGTAGCCTGTTTCCTCTCCAGTGGATCTTCCCGACCCAGGACCAAACAGGGGTCTCCTGCCTTGCAGGCAGATTCTTAGCCAACTGAGCTAGCAAGGAAGCCTACTTGTTGTAGGGACTTGCATAAGGGTGGTCACTGCTACTGTTCTGTCACTGCTTCTAGAATTTTATAGTAGGCAAAGTTAATAAATGCTAAAATATATATACATTTAAATCATTAGTTCATATTATTACCTCTATAACCATGGAGTTTTTCCCCGTTCCATATTTTTATTCCCTTTAACAGTAAAAACTCACAAAATTACTACAGTGATATAATGACTGAAAAATGTTTAGCCTTAAAATATATCCCACTGAGAACACAGAGTACTATATTAGTTATCTGAGTTAATTTTTCCTGTATTATCAATATGAAATACAGTTAGGTTCATTTACTTTTTTGTTTGTTTTACCCAATCACATCCTTGTTGATTTTATTTTTAAAAAATGCGCAAAATTAACATGTCTCAAAACTCAAAACTATACAAGTCTCAAAAAAGGTTCACTTGTTTTCCACAACTCCCAAAGTAACCAAATTTCTTCAGTTTCTAGTTTATCCTTTTGTGTTTATTGTATAAAAATAAGAAAATACTCAAATATTCTTTCCTCTTCTGTCTGAAAGATTATTACTCAGTTCACTTTAGTTCACTCGGTTAGTCATATCTGACTCTCTGTGACCCCATGGACTGCAGCACGCCAGGCTTCCCTGTCCATCATCAACTCCCAGAGCCTGCTCAAACCCATGTCCATCAAGTCAGTGATTTCATCCAACCATCTCATCCTCTGTCATCCCCTTCTCCTCCAGCTTTCAATCTTTCCCAGCATCTGGGTCTTTTCCAAGGAGTCAGTTCTTCGCATCAGCTGGCCAAAGGATTGGAGTTTCAGCTTCAGCATCAGCCCGTCCAATGAATATTCAGGACTGATTTCCTTTAGGATGGACTGGTTGGATCTCCTTGCAGTCCAAGGGACTCTCAAGAGTCTTCTCCAACACAACAGTTCAAAAGCATCAATTCTTCGGCTCTCAGCCTTCTTAACAGTCCAACTGTCACAACCATACATAACTACTGAAAAAAGCATAGCTTTGACTAGATGGGCTTTGTCGGGGAGGTAATGCCTCTGTTTTTTAAATATGCTGTCTAGGTTGGTCATAGCTTTTCTTCCAAAGAGCAAATGTCTTAATTTCATGGCTGCAGTCACCATCTGCAGTGATTTTGGAGCCCCCCAAAATAAAGTCTCTCACTGTTTCCATTGTTTCCCCATCTATTTGCCATGAAGTGAGAGGACTGGGAAAAAAATCTTAGTTTTTTGAATGTTGAGTTTTTGGTGTTTTTTGTTTTTAATTTAAGGATAATTGCTTTATAGAATTTTGCTGTTTTCTGTCAAAGCTCAACATGAATCAGCCACAGGTATACATATATCCCCTCTCTTTTGAACCTCCCTCCCTGAATGCAGAGTTTTAAGCCAGCTTTTTCACTCTCCTTTCACTTTCATCAAGAAGCTCCTCAGTTGCTCTTTGCTTTCTGCCATAAGAGTGGTGTCATCTGCATATCTGAGGTTATTGATATTTCTCCCGGCAATCTTGATTCCAGCCATGCTTCATCCAGCCTGGCATTTCACATGATGTACTCTGCATTAATAACATACTATATTTGCCCTTTTTCCTCTTGTTTTTTTTAACTTAAAAATACATACCAAGTTAATTCTTATCAGTTCATATAGTCTTAAAAAAAATTACTGAAGTATAATTCATATACAATATTAAATAAGTTTCAGATGTGCAAAAAAGTGATTCACAATTTTTAAAAATTATATTCCATTTATAGTTACTGGCATATTCCCTGTATTGTACCATACATCCATGTAGCTTATTTTCCACAAGTTTATGTAAAAACTATATTAAACTATTTTCCACAATAGTTTATACTTCTAAATCTATCTTGCTCCTCCCCTTCTCTCTCACCACTGATAATCACTAGTTTTGCCTCTATCTGTGAGTCCATTTCTTTTGCTATATTCAGTAGTTCTATATTTTTAAGAAGCCACATTTAAATGATATGCACCATTTGTCTTTCTCTAACTTATTTTATAAGCATAATACCCTCTAAGGTTCATCCATGTTGCTGCATTTTTCATTCTTTTTTATGGCTTAGTATTCTGTTGCATATATATGCCCTCTCTTCTTTATTCATTCATCTGTTGATGACCATTTAGGTCACTTTATTCTATTCTACTACTGCTGCTGCTCGGTAGCTTCACTTCCATCCAACTCTTTGTGACCCTATGGACTGTAGCCCACCAGGCTCCCTGTCTATGGGATTCTCTCCAGGCAAGAATACTGGAATGAAGTGCCATGCTATCCTCCAGGGGATCTTCCCAAACCAAGGACTGAATCCACATCTCTTACGTCTCCTGCATTGGTAGGCAGGTTCTTTACCACTAGTGCCACCTGGGAAGCCCGTTCTATTCTACAGCTCCATGGTAATCCATTGTTTCTACCACATGGTCAACCTGTTTCGTGAGTGAGCGAGTGAGTGAAAGTTGCTGAGGCGTGTCTGACTCTTTGCAACCCCATGGACTATACAATCCATGGAATTCTCCAGGCCAGAATACTGGAGTGGGTAACCTTTCTCTTCTCCAGTGGATCTTCCCCACCCAGGAATCGAACCAGGGTCTCCTGCATTGCACGCAGATTCTTTACCAACTGAGCTATGAGGGAAGCCCTGTTTCTGGGGTATACGCATGTAAGTGATTTCTAATATTTTGCTGTTCTAAACAATGCTGCAATAAATAATACTGTGCATTTCTATTTTCATTATGCTAAACAAGTACCACTGGGAAAATTATAAGTGGGATTATTGAATCAAAGGGTAAATTCATATGTACTGTTAATAGATATTACCTAATACCTCTTTGTGGGGACTAAATCGTTTTGTACTTGCCACTGCAACTAATGAGTGACTGTTTCCTCATAGGTTCCTTAACAGAGTGCTCTCAGGCTTTTGAATTTTTGTTAATCTCACAAGAGAAATAGTAACTCAGTATCATTTTAACTTGTTCTAGTACAAATTTAGGGGCCCTTTAAATGTCTTATAACACTCTGCTCATGCCTTTTGTCTATTATTCTATTAATTCAACTTTGGTTGATCTACAGTGTTGTGTTGGTTTCAGGTGTATAGCAAAATAAATCAGTTACACGTATTTATACATCCACTCTTTTTTATTTTTTAAAGATTCTTCTCCCATATAGGCCATTACAGAGTACTGAGTAGAGTTCCCTATGCTATACAACAGGTTCTTATTAGTTATCTGTTTTATATATAGTAATGTGTATGAAAAAGTGAAAGTGACAGTCAGTCCTGTCCAACTCTTTGCGACCCCATGAACAGCAGCCTGCTAGACTCCTCTGTCCATGGAATTCTCTAGGCAAGAATACTAGAGTGGGCAGTCATTCCCTTTTCCAGGGGATCTTCCTGACTCAGGGATTGGACCTGGGTCTCTGTGCTCAGGCAGGTTCTGTACCATCTGAGCCCCCCGGGGAAGTCCAGCGGTGCCTATGTCAGTCCTGATCTCCCAGGTACCCCTCCCCCGCCCTTATCCCCTGCTAACCGTAAATTTGTTTCTACATCTGTGACTCTACTTCTGTTTTGTAAATAAATTCATTTGTACCTTTCAAATTTAGATTCCACATGTAAGTAATATTATATATTTGTCTTTCTGTGTCTTCACTCAGTATGACAATCTGTAGGTCCATCCATGTTTCTGCAAATGGCATTATTCCATTCTTTTTTACTGCTGAGTAGTATTTCATTGTGTATATGTACTACATCTTTATCAGATTCGCTGGTGGCTCAGATGATAAAGAATCATACAATCCTGTAATGCAGGAGACCCAGGTTCAATTCCTGGTTGGGAAGATCCCCTGGAGAAGGGAATGGCAACCCACTCCAGTATTCTTGCCTGGAGAATTACATGGACAGAGGAACCTGGCAGGCTGCAGACCAATGGGTCGCAAAGAGTTGGACATGACTGAGTGACTAACACTTTGACTTAAACTAAATCTTTATCCGTCCCTTTGCTGATGACATTTAGGTTGCTTCCATATCCTGGTTATTGTAAATAGTGCTGCAATGAACATCAGTGTGGTACATGGATCTTTTTGAATTATAGTTTTCTCCAGGTATATGCCCAGGAGAAATTCCTGGGTGGAATTCTTGTGTCATATGCTAGTTCTATTTTTAGTTTTTTAAGGAACCTCCATACTGTTCTCCATAGTGGCTGTGCCAATTTACATCCCCAACAACAGTGTATGAGGTTCCCTTGGGACCTTAAATTTTTATGGTCTGAAAAATTTCATGAAACATAGAGATTAGCTGATCTTAGAAAATTTGGTAAAATATAACTTTTAAATTTTCTGTGTTAGTGCTTTTGTTGAGGGTTCTTGACACTTTTTCCTATTTCTTAAAAAAAAAAAAAAGCCTATTTAAGTCTTCTAGTTTTTCAGAGACAATTTTGGTAAACTGGAGTTTCCTATTAATTATCCATCTCACCTAAGTTATACAGAACAGAATCTATGACTTTTTAAACCTTCTGCTTAAATGATTATTTCTCCCTTGTCATGTCTTTTGTATCTCTCTTTTCCCCCTCTGTACTAACCTCTCTCCTGTTACTACCCTGCCAAAATTTACCAAATTTTCTAAGATCAGCTAAACTCTATGTTCCATAACTAGTACCTATCTATTCTGTGGCCTTTTCTAAAGAACAAACTTTTCTTCTATTTATTTTTTAGTCAATGTTTTTTTGTCCCCTACCTTAATAATTTTTGCTTTCATCTTTATTATGTCCTTCCTTGATCATTATTCTGATTTACTTTGTGATTTTTCTTTTGGGGTGGGGGATGCACCATGCAGCTTGCAGGATCTTAGTTCCCTGCAGTGGGAGCATGGAGCCCTAACCACTGGACTGCCAAGGAATTCCCACTTTGTGATTTTTTTCCCTAGCTTTTTTGATGGGAATTCAACTTCCCATTCTTTCATCTTTTACTGATAAAAATATTAAAGGCCAAAGGTTTTCAAAGTCACTATTTTAATTACATCCCCTAGATTCCTACAAGTAGCTTTTTCATCATCAGTGTATTTTAAAGAGATCCTATTGTCTTTTCCTTCCCTCTCACATTAAAGTTTTTGTTTTTTTAAAAATAATTTTATTTATTTATGTTTGGCTGTGCTGGGTCTTTGTTGCTGAGCAGGCTTTTCTCCAGTTGAGGTGGGCGGGCTTCTCACCGTGGTGGCTTCTCTTGTTGCAGAGCACGGGCTCTAGGGCACTCAGGCTTCAGTAGTTGTGGCACACAAGCTCAGCAGTTGCGGCTTGCAGGCTCCAGAGCACAGGCTCAATAGTTGTGGCATACAGGCCTAGCTGCTCCATGGCACGTCGGATCCTCCCAGATCAGGGATCGAACCTGTGTCTCCTGCATTGTCAGGCGGATTCTTTACCTTGAAAAATCAAAGTCTTAGTTGTTCAGTCCTGACTCTTTGCAACCTCATGGACTGTAGCCCACCAGGTTCCTCTGTCCATGGAATTGTCCAAGCAAGAATACTGGAGTGGGTAGCCACTTCCTTCTCCAGGAGGTCCTGCCGACCCAGGGTTTGAACACAGGTCTCCAGCATTGCAGGCAGATTCTTACTCTCTGAGCTACCAGGGATGCCCCTTCCTTATCCTAAAGCTCCTTAAAACAATATTTACATTGTAGGTGAACAAGACTGGTTTTTGCTGCTATTATTCATTTCTGTCTTTACTGCATTATGATGAAAAATAATTTTTGTAATGTTTCTACTTTATGAACTCACTCAGATTTCTTTATGACATAGTATATAAATTTTCTGTGAATGTTCCAGATACACTTAGGAAGAAACAATATTATCTGAGGACAGAGTTCAAATTATACCCATAAACTATTATTTACTATTCACCATTATTTAATATATAACAACTATTATTTACTATTATTTTAGGTCTTTTACATCCTTACTTATTTTAGATCCACTTTACCAGTTAAAAGTGACGTGTTAATACTCTTTGAGTGTTTGTCCTTTACCCTGAATATTCTCGTTTCTGCTTTTATGAAGGTGGTTGCTATATTATTTGGTACACAGACATTAATAAATGCTATGTCAACATTATGAGTTAAGGCCCTGAACCAAGCCTTTTGTCTTCAAGACAATCAATGTAATTTGGTATGCAAGAGAAATATTTGAGTACTTCACCTTTAATTGTACAGAATATTTTTTTAAATGTCTAACCCAAAGGTTAAATTTTCATAAATTAAAACAATTTTATTCCTTCATCAAGGACAGTCTTAATTTAATGGCCTTTTTTTTCAAACACAGTGTGTGTGATGTTGAAGAACACAAGGACGACTAGGTATGGTTTCTTGTCCCTGGCTTGATTCACACTAGGGTACCAGGAATTTTCCCCAACATTGCTTTTGTACCATTAGTGTAAATGTCAACACAGCAAAAGTGGTAAATAACATCTTAGAATTTCATTTTTCTTAAAGTTCTGACCTTGCAGATTGCATGAATGAGTCTTAGAGACCCAACAGTTCCATGTATCACACTTGGAGAACCACCAAACCTAAAATATTTTTATCCCATAAAAACAGTATTTTTAGTTCAGTTGCTAAGTCATGTCTGACTCTCTGCGACCCCAAGGACTGTAGCCTGCCAGGCTCCTCTGTCCTTGAGACTTCCCAGGCAAGAATACTGGAGTGGGTTGCCATTTGCTGGAAGGCAATATAGAAGAATCACTGGAAGTACATCACTGTAGTAAGATATACCTGGAATCAAATTCCAGCTCTGCTGAATACAGGCTATATAGCATTGTGTAAGTTACTTTGTAAACTGTTAATTTCTTTCTCTGTAAAGTGATTCTACACATACTCTCTAAAGGAGTTGCTTCCAGGATTAAATGAACTAATACATAGACAGAACTTACCCAATGCCTATTACATAGTCCTCAAAGAGTAATGGCCTAATTATGTAATTTTTACATAATGTAGCTATTTGCTAACAATCCCTATCAGGAGAAAAATATCAAAGACAATATTGCATGAAATCTTTTTAAAACAAAATCTCTAAAAATGAGCAATATCCTTGAAGCACAAATCCCTAGAATTTTAGAACATGTAATTTCAGATACCAGCATATTGTGACATTTTAATTTTAGTAGTCTTTTTTTTGTTTTTTTAACAAAACGGACCTTTTAACTTTGTCTATCTTCTCTATTTTATCTTTGCATTTTGTTTCACAAGTTTTATTCAATCTTCTTTGTTTGCCTTTCTCCTACTTATTTAGGGTAACTTAGGAAAAAAAACTCCTCCAGTCAGATGCTTTGCTCACTTACTAAAATTCCAATCCTTTTCTTAAGTAAAACAAAAATTTAAGGCTATAAATTACCTTCTACTAAATTCTATAAGCCCGATAAGTTTTAAAATGTATTTTTAACACCATTTAGTGCTAAATATATTCTGACAATCATTAGGATTTCTTCTTTATCCCATAAATTTCTTAGAAATCTTGAATATTTCCATACACATAAACTTCTTCATTTAAAACATCTTTTTGTTATTGATTACTATCTTAACTGAACTGTATCAAGAAATATGGCCTGTATGATATCAGTTTTTACTTGCTGATAACTTAATGGTACAGAATACAGTCAGTTTTTGAGTATACTTAAAAACATGTTTACAACATTTATAAATTTGTAATGGTTGGGTTCAGAGCTCTAAGCATGTCCTTTATTCAAACTTACTATGTTGTTCAAATCTTCTTCCTTCTCATTAACTTTAGGTCTGTTTGACTTAACTAAGATCTTAAATTCTCTATGATATTCTCCTTGTACTTTTGATAATTCTGTATCACATTTTCAGGTTATTTGAAGACATAATATCTAAAAAATTCCCTAACCTGGGAAAGGTCCAAGAAGCAGAAGAGAGACCCATATAATATCAACCCAAAGAGGACCACACCAAGACACACTGTAATTAAAATGGCAAAAATCAGAAATAAAGACAGAATATTAAAAGCAGCAAGGGAAAAGCAACAAATTGCATACAAGGGAATACCCATTCAGCAACCAGCTGACTTTTCAGCAGAAATTCTGCCGGCTAGAAGACAATGGTATGATATAACTATTTAGAGTAATGAAAGGGAAAAACCTAGAGCCAAGAGTACTCTACTCACTAAGGCTTTCATTCAGATTTGATGGAAAGATCAAAAATTTTACAGACAAGCAAAAGCTAAGAGTTCAGCTTCATCAAACCAGCGTTATAAGAAATGTTTAAGGTACTTCTCTAAGTAAACAAGAAGAGGCCACAACTGGAAACATGAAAACTATAAAAGGAAAATCTCACTGGTAAAGGCAAATATACAGTAAAGAAATTAACCACATACAAAGCTAGAAGGAAGGTTAAAAGATAAAAGTAGTCAGATCATCTATATACCTAATAAGTAATTAAGGTACACAAAACAAACTGATGCAAAAATATGATTTAAAAACAGTAACTGTTGGCGGAGGGGAGCAAAAATGCTGGGGTATTAAAAATGAATTTGAAATTAAGAGATCAGTAACTTAAAATAACCAGGCATACCTCATGATAATCACATATCAAAAGATACATAAACGTAAAAGAGAAAAGAATCCAAACATAAAAATAGTCATCACATCACAAAGAGAAACAAAGAAGGTAACAGTAAAGAACTATAAAAACAACTCCAAACAACTAACAAAATGGCAATAAATACATTTCTATCAACAATTAGTTGATACACACTGAGTCAAAGTGAGAGGATGAAAAAGGTACTTCATGCAAATAGAAGCCAAAAGAAAGCTGGAGTAGCAATACTTGTATCAGACAAAATAAATTTTAAAACAAAGACTGTAGCAAGAGACAAAGAAGGGCATCACACAATAATCAAGGGATCAATCCAAGAAGAATATATAATAAATATATATGTATCTGACATAGAAGCCATCTATATACATAAAATATTAAGTCACACACAAAGGGAGAAATTGACAGTAACAAATATGTACAAGAACTAAAGAAAATCACAAAACTGATGAAAGCAATCAAACAACTGAATAAATGGAGAGAGATCCCATGTCCACAGACAGAAACTCAGTATTGTTAAGCTGTTAGTTCTTTCCAACTTTATAGATTCAATGTAATCCTAATCAAAATCCCACAATATCTCCTGGGTATTGATAAACTGATTCTTAAATTTATATAGAAAGTAAAGGACACCGATTAGTCAATCCAGTAGTAAAAAAAAAAAAAAAGGAGAACTGATACTACCAACCTCAAGAATTACTATAGAGCTACAATAACAAGACAGTATGATAATGAACACAAACAGACAAACAGATCAGTGGAACAGAACAGATCGTCCAGAAATAGGCCCACACAAACAAACATCAACTCATCTTTGATAATGAAACAAAAGTAATCAAATGTAGAAAGAACTATCTTCAAAAAATGATAGTAGAACAACTGAACAACCACATGCAAAGAATCTAGAAACAGACCTTTCATTTTTCACAAAAATGAACTCAAAATAGGTCATTTAATTTCACATTTCTCTTACTTTAAAAAACTACTCAGTAGATGGCACCAGACACCCTTTAGAATAAGGAATTACAGATGTACTACTCATAATGCTTAGCTCTGATGTTAATACATGCTTTGAGATTGCATTTATTTATTAAAGAATATTATGACTTATGCTTTTGAAAAACATGTTACAGACAACTAAATTTAGATGCGAATCATATTTCTCCATAAGTAGGTAAGTAATCATGAAAATCCAGGAATGCAGATCTGACAAATTAAGGAACAATAGTAGTCCTACACTACAGGTAGATTTTTAAAAGTGCTATATTAAGCCATTTAAAAACCAAATTCAAATTCACATTTTGACAACTACATAGCACGTCCATTTGACACTTCTTGACTACTAAGAGTAAGTGTCTCATTGGGAAATTGATTTTCTCTGTAGACTAAAAGCTGTCACTAAACATCCATCAAGGCATTTAAAAATTCATTTTCTCCTCATCCTGGGACAGAAAAAACTATTCTATTATGTCTTCCTAAAATTCAGAGGATGAAAACATGTTAACTACCTACCAAGGAACTATTACTGTCCACCCCTCTGGGATTCAACCTGACATACTCAAATTGCAGTTTTACAGAGAACAAATGATGTAGCCCTGACTTCTAAAAAATAATCTCTTCCTTTACCTTCTTAATTTATATCACATTCAAGTGATCCCATACAGGTGCTAGGGAATTATGTATGTTACCTATTGCTGCTTAGTGGCTCAGTCATGTACGACTCTTTGAAACCTCATGGACTGTAGCCCACCAGGCTCCTTTGTCCATGAGGATTCTCCAGGCAAGAATACTGGAGTGGGTTGCACGCCCTTCTCTAGGAGATTTCCCAATCCAGGGATCCAAACCAGGTCTCCCACACTGCAGACAGATCCTTTACCATCTGAGCCACCAGGGAAGCCCTATTAACGGAGACAAAATACCATATGCTGCCGCTTTGGTGGAGATTGAAGAGAAGCGATAGAAGAAAGAAGGAAATTAAAGAGGTATCTGGAAAGAAGAGTAAAATGCGTTATTTTTCCAAATTTAGAACTCAATTCTCAGAAACAAATTATCAACTAGGCAGCATGTGGCTGAAATAGTAATAAAAACAAATATACTAACCTTTAATTATCATTATAGAGTTCTGCACAAGAGAATTGTTATTTAACATTTATTTCCAATAAAAAAAAATCTACTCAGTGTCCTGAACAAATTAATTAAAATTTTAGAACGTAACTGTAGTTGCAGAACAATAGAAATGGAATGAAATTAAGTCTAGGTACACACACACACACACACACACACACACACACAGAGTAAATGAAAACCAATCTTCACACACACACACACACACACACACACACACACACACACACACACACACACACACACACACACACACACACACACACACACACACACACACACACAGAGTAAATGAAAACCAATCTTGAAAGTGAATCCCCTAAAAGTCCACTATATACTACTAGGTAATATAAAAAAACATGACCACTGATGGATCTCTGATTTGTCCATAAAATACATGTGTTAATCCCCTGGGAAACATTGGACAATATATAGCATAGTGATTTCCAATCTTTCACATTGTATTACCTATTTATTTAAAAGATATGCCAATAAGAGGTAAGTTGCTCTGCAAAATTTTATGAAGAAAAAGTACTATCAATTTGAACCAAATACAAAGGAATTTTTTTAGTTTACAGTCTGATTTCAAGTAAATATATGACTTTTCTGACTTTTTAAAATGTCAAAAACAGCTTTTGTATATTTTGACAACTTTTAGGACTACTAGACTTCAGGATCTGTTAACACCAGATGAGACAAAATCTAATCAAACCTCATAATTTTACGAGAGCAAAATTTTTACATTATTTTCAATCATTTCAAAATCCATTATATAAATTTTATAATAGTTCATAATTTATATGTAGGGTTAAGAATTTATAAAATGACACATTCTGTATGCCTTTTAATCTCCCTGAACAATTTAGAGTATTCATCCTCCTTTTATGCTGGGTATCCAATTCCTTGCGTTATTCCTTAATACCAAACAAACATTGTTCTGGGATAACATTCTAACCATTTTAAAATTTCCAGAGAAATTTTGCCAACACGCTATCCCAACTATTCATCACAGATTGTTAATGTTGCCACTGTTAGACATATTTCAACAAAACAAGTTCTAGCATCCATACTACACAAATGACTGGAAAAAAACATTTTAGAAGAGGGGTCTGTTAAAAAAGAAATGTTATCTTCTGCAATCACTGAACTATTAACATATTATTAGGAAAGATAATTCCTTTAATATAAATAGTAGTATTAACATATATAACTTTTTAAAGCATTTGTAAGAAAAGAATGTAAGAACAACATGGGCTAACTGAATTGCTCAATTTTTTTTTAAAAAAACACCTGATTTTCATTAATAATTTAATCCTTACTTTACTGAAAATCTATCACAAAAGGCAATAAATGGAATTACGTTACAGACTTAAGATTTCTCCTTTTCCTCATCACTCTCCAGTTATCACATTTGGCAAGTATGACACCTAGAACATTAGTAAAAAGACAGCAGCACATACACTCACCTCCACAATTAAGAGGTACAGTTAAAAACTATATAAGAAGAAATCCTAAGTCGTCATAATAATTATTAATTGATAAAACTAGTCCCATTTTTTTTTAATAAAAAGAGGAACTAAAGAGTGCAAAAGTAGAACAAAGTCACAGTTCAATTCAGTCAGTCAGTTGTGACCCCATGGACAGCAGCACGCCAGGCTTCCCTGTCCAGCACCAATTGCTGGAGCCTGCTCAAACTCATGTCCATCGAGTCAGTGATGCCATCCAACCATTTCATCCTCTGTGGTCCCCTTCTCCTCCTGCCTTCAATCTTTCCCAGCATCTGGGTCTTTTCCAATGAGTCAGTTCTTTGCATCAGGTGGCAAAGTACTGGAGTTTCAGCATCAGGCTTTCCAATGACTATTCAGGACTGATCCCTTTAGGATTGACTGGTTGGATCTCCTGCCAGTCCAAGGGACTCTCAAACCACAGTTTTGAACCACAGTTCAAAAGCATCAATTCTTCCGTGCTTAGCTTTCTTTATAGTCCAACTCTCACATCCATACATGAATACTGGAAAAACCACAGGCTTGACTAGACAGACCTTTGTCAGCAAAGTAATGTCTCTTCTTTTTAATATGCTGTCTAGATTGGTCATAGCTTTTGTTCCAAGGAGCAAATGTCTTAATTTCATGGCTGCAGTCACCATCTTCAGTAATTCTGAAGCCCCTCAAAATAAAGTCTGTCACTGTTTCCATTGTTTCCCCATCTATTTGCCGTGAAGTGATGGGACCCTATGCCTTGATCTTCATTTTTTGAATATTGAGTCTTAAGCCAGCTTTTTCACTCTCCTCTTTCACTTTCATCAAGAGGCTCTTTAGTTCCTCTTCCCTTTCTGCCATAAAGGTGGTGTCATCTGAGGTTATTGATATTTCTCCTGGCAATCTTGATTCCAGCTTATGCTTCCATCCAGTGCGGCATTTTGCATGATGCAATCTGCATAGAAATTAAACAAGCAAGGTGACAATATACAGCTTTGACGTACCCCTTGCTCAATTTGGAACCAGTCTGTTGTTCCATGTCCGGTTCTAACTGTTGCTTCTTGACCTGCATAGAGATTTCTCAAGAGGCAGGTCAGGTGGTCTGGTATTCCTATCTCTTAAAGAATTTTCCACAGTTTGTTGTAATCTACACAGTCAAAGGCTTTGGCATAATCAATAAAGCAGCAGTAGATGTTTCTCTGGAATTCTCTTGCTTTTTTGATGATCCAATGGATATTGGCAACTTGATCTCTAGTTCCTCTGCCTTTTCTAAACCCAGGTTGAACATCTGGAAGTTCACAGTTCACGTACTGCTGGAAGACTGGCTTGGAGAATTTTGAGCAGTATATTGCTAGCATGTGTAATAAGTGCAATTTTGCGATAGTCTGAACATTCTTTGGCATTGCCCTTCTTCGGGATCGGAATGAAACTGACCTTTTCCAGTCCTGTGGCCACTGCTGAGTTTTCCAAATTTGCTGGCATATTGAGTGCAGCACTTTCACAGCATCATCTTTTAGGATTTGAAATAGCTCAACTGGAATTCCATCACCTCCACTAGCTATGTTCGTAGTGATGTTTCCTAAGGCCCACTTGACTTCGCATTCCAGGATGTCTGGCTTTAGCTAAATGATCACACCATTGTGATTATCTGGGTAGTGAAGATCTTTTTTGTAGTTCTGTGTATTCTTGCCAACTCTTCTGAATCCGGTCCAGTTTTATATCCAACATAGAAGCAGCCGGGAGAGTCATTTGACCTGGGCCTCACATCTGCCAATTTCCTATGTATTTACGATTTTAGCATCATCTTCAAATGAGGTTATATATATTCATATGTGATAGAATTTAAAAAATAAAAGTCCTACAACTTCAAATTTCCATTGGTCTACTAGACTTCCTGGATATCACAAATTAATACCTTTTGTACATCTACTAATGATCTTGTAAATACAATTTTACTTCATTTTGTAAATGCATTTCGAGCTTAATTTGTTATACAAAACATTTAAAGTATACAACAGTTTGTAAAGCTCACTTCAAAAAAGTAAATTGCCAATTTTAAGTTTTCAGAGATCCTCTTTTATTATTCATAGTTTTCTTAGTCTTCACCTATGTGTCTAGTTAATTTACTGATCACATGGAGGATGGGCTTTCCATGTGGTGCTAGTGGTAAAGAATCCTCCTGGCAATGCAGGAGGCATAAGAGACACAGGTTCAACCCTTGGGTCAGGAAGATCCCCTGGAGAAGGGAATGGCAACCCACTCCAGTATTCTTGCTGGAGAATCACATGGACGGAGGAGCCTGGCAGGCTGCAGTCCATAGGGTCACAAAGAGTTGGACACAACTGAAGCAACTTAGCATACACACATGGAGGATATCAAAACTATGTATTTTTCCTCACATGGCTGAACAAATTAGGAGGCATAAAGGCACTCCAACAAGGTGAAAGTCCTATTAAACAAACACGAAACATTACTAATGATCTTATAAAAGACTTGTATACAGAATTTATAAAGAATACATACAAATCAGCAGTAGAAACCAAACAACCCAACTAAAAACAGGCAAAAATTGAACAGATCTCTAAAAAAGAACTACCAACTGCCTATAAGAACTTGAAAAAGCACTCAACATTATTATTAGGAAAATGCAATTTAAAGCAAAATGAGATATCATTTCACGCCTACTGCAGATTAGCTAGTAACAAAGACGGGTAACAGTAAGTTGCTGACAGAGATGTAGAGCAACTAGAACTGCCATGTTTTTCTAATAAGTTTACAAAATGACAAATTTGGGAGAATGACTTGTCACTTTCTAATATATTTTAAATACATACTGATGCTATTACCCAGCAATTTTACTCTTACAGATTTTCCCAAGAGAAATGAAACAGATGTCCAAAAAGTATAAGAATGTTCACAGTAGCCTTATTAATAATTAGTGATTTATTAATAACTGCTTTCAGAGGAGGTCATAAGAAAGAACAAAGAATCAAAAATGATTCTTGTATTTTAATCTAGAGTGAGTAGGAAGGTTTAAATGGCACTAATTAACGGAGCACATAAGAAAATGGGCAAACTTACAAAGGAAAATAAGTTTAGATCTACTAAACTAAAATTCCTCCCATAATAAACATGTGGAGATGTCTAGAAAGCAGCATGAACCTTGGAGGCCGTGGCTCACATAAACAGAAGTTAAGAGTTGAAGCCAGGAGAGTCGATGAGTTATTTTTGGGGAGGAGGGTAGTCAGGGAAATACATGTATATACATAAATACACATATATATGTATATATGAACTCTAAGGACATAGTCCTTAAGGTATAATAACCTTCTGGGGGCATCAAGAAGATCAAACAGTAAAGAGGTAGATAGAATTCTTAATTCTTTTCATGCAAGAACTCCTTTGGCAATGTGGTGAAGACTATGGCTTCCTTCTCAGAATCATGTCTTTTAAGACATTTTTTGGATTTTTTTTATTATGATCATTTTTTCCCCTTACTTAATCACAGAATCATATTTTAAAAGCACAAATTTGTAGGATTACAAAAGAAACCAACTATACTAAATACAATTTAGAAAATTTTTAAGTTGAGATACAGTAATATATTTACCCCTTCTTAATGCATTAAAATGGGCTTCCCTGGTGGCTCAGTGGTAAAGAATCCTCCTGCCAATGCAGGAGACACAACTTTGATCCCTGGGTCAGGAAGATCCCCTGGAGAAGGAAATGGCAACCCACTCCAATATTCTTGCCTGCAAAATCCCATGGACTGATGAGCCTGGTGGGCTATAGTCCATGCGGTCTCAAAAGAGTGGAACATGACTTAGTGACTGGACAACAACAATGCATTAAAATATAAGATCTAGTAGTTAAGTCTAATATTTACCATAATTTCAAAGTAGCGAGAACATGAACAATAATTTATGTGACATGAAAATATATGATTTTTATTCCTAGAACAGATATTATTATTATTACTACTGTTGTTTGTTATCAACATCTATCTTTGAAGGAAATGCTAAATTTCAGCTATGCTGTGCTATGCTTAGTTGCTCAACTCTTTGTGACCCCATGGACTGTATACCACCAGGCTCCGCTGTCCATGGGGATTCTCCAGGCAAGAATACTGGAGTGGGTTGCCATGCCCTCCTCCAGGGGATCATCCCAACCCAGGGAATGAACCCAGGTCTCCTGCATTGTGGGCAAATTCTTTACCATCTGAGCCACCAGGGAAGCCCTAAACTTTAGCAGGGGTTAGTGAAAATAAAGATGTCATTTTTCCCCCCCATTCAAGTTCATGAACCCATGAAATCTTATCCATGAACTTCTTGGGGAAATCCCTAGTTAAGAATCCATAAAGTAGAAAGTAAAATTAAAGAGACATAAAAACTTGATAAAACAGTATCAGGGAAATTACAGCAGCAAAACAGTATATGCTAGTTTTAAACTGCAATGATAAAATACTATATCCTCTGCTTCATTTCTTACCACTGTGAGTGGATCAAGAGAGAAAGACTAGAGAATAGAGAACAGCATGTTAAGCAAAGTAGAATAGATTCCAAGATTTCTGAATATTTTCAGAGAATGAAAAGAAATCATAACTGTACTTAAATTAATTTTTAAAAATTTATCCCCAACAAGAATCACTTGATAACCACAGATTGCCAGTACAATGTTCATTCTGTTTCACATTCCATTCCCAACCTGCTTCATCCAGATTCTACTTCTTATACCATCTACTGATACATTCTGCAATGCAAGCCAGGGTCAGAACAGATGAACAATAATGGCACAAGGCTTTTAGTTGGCCTAACTGATACCCTAGAGAGAGCATTATATTGACATGAAGGGTAAACCATTTTCCTCTCAGAGGGATGCAGTCAGGCTACCTTAGATACATTATCTTAATGCTTATATCTCTACACAGTAGTCTGTGTTGTGGTGAAAATTTGATTGGAATGCTTAGTAATTTCTATGACAGGCTTTTTTTCTGCCTCCTCAACATTTATAGCACTTGCTATTAAGTACTATTAATCTCTGACTCAACAAAGTATTGATAATTGTTCAGATAATATCTTATTCCTATCACAGGCACTTTCAACAGAGCTTAGAAGTTACTGTCCGGAGGCTATTACTGTAGAAGAATTATGGCTAGTGCTCCACAGGTGTTTGTAGAACATATCCAGTTGTAGAAAATACCCACTATAACCAAAGTGGCATTCAGAAAGATACAAAAATTTTCAAAGCAGCTTTTAGGTCTGCTAAAATTAAGGCATTCCTGGGAACAAACAGAAACAAAGGTGTTGAAAATCAGACTCCCTACCAAAGAAACTCTAATACTTGAACAACATAGTGAAGTCCAAATAAGGCTGTAAAAATTCTATTCTAAATGAGTTAAGTTTGATAAGCGTTACTGTAGGATTTAAATGTATTCTTTTCTGGACATGACAAGATCATAAAGTAGGGTACAGTGGAGACAGAATAAGAACAGTTCATATGCTCTTGATTCTCTTCTCCACTTTAACCTCCTGTCCTCTACTCATGAATGTTGAAATTGAAGACCAAATGAGCCTCAAGATATTCTTCCAAGAAATATACAATCTTTACATTGTATCCTTCCATACTGGATCACTAACTCCTAGAGAGCAGAAAATATATATTCTTTCTCTGTGTCTCTTTTATTACCCTGAGCTAGTATTATATCCACTGTATCCTACTATATAACATGCCACTGTACTCCCTGAGACTAAGAACTGTATCTTACTCATTTACCCATTCAAGGATTTACAATGGTACCACAACAAGGTAACTCAATAAACTTCACAAATAAATGATTCTTCACATTTTAAGCTAATGTTTTTTGTTTTAATTTTTTACAGGGCACAGAAAAACAAGAAAGAGAAAACATTTGTTTACTCTCTTACACATAACACAAAGGTTTCTAAACAGTAAGTGAAAGGAAATAATAGAGAAAAATGACTTTTTTTCCCCCTAGAAGTCTTATGAGTTAGCTGGTTCAAAGGCAAGAATGCAGATTTAGACACTGCTTATATTGCTTTCATTCTAGTTTACTATGTCACTACTGAACATGCACTGCAAAGGATAAATATAAAATCAAGGATCAGGTAAGTGGACATGGGATGGGCTTCTTGAAGCTTCTTTTTATTCCACAGATTTGATGGTCTCAACTTCCCACATAAAATCGGAATCCACCAGGCCAGAGGAACACTGAGAATACATAACCATAGGACTTCTGCCTTTTATAACGTTTCAAGTTTTTTGGAGAGGTGGGGGGGGGGGGGGGGCGGGGTAAGGACGATAGAAACATGTTATCATTAAGAATTCATGCTATTATCCTAAGAGGAAATTCTGCTGTACCCCAGTTATACTTCCAAGTTTCATTTCTTAAAGACTACATGAGGCATTAGTAAAAATCATGGCCTACCACAACTTAATGTAGACATTTAATCCTTTTGCCCCTCCTTACTCTTCCTGCTCCTCCTATTGTTTGCCTCTTTAAAGCCATGATCTGACCACAGTATCTGTGAATCTCTTAGCCTCGTTAAATCGAAAAGTCCAACTCCCCTGTGACTGCAACTTTACCTCTGAGACTTTTTAGCAATTAAATGTTCTTTGTTACGTTCAGCTCACCACTTTCGGACTTTGGAAGAATCAGTCAATCTCTAAAATATACCATTAGAGCAGAGTTCTTCACATTTTGTTGGATATTCACTCATCAATTAACTAAACTAAGAATGCACCTTAAAATATGTATATTATTTATAAATTACAGTCACATTATTATTATGTACCAAACATCTCAAAGCACAGCATAAACTTAGAGGAGGGTTCATCAATGATAGAATCTTTAAATGCCACTTATCTATTTTTCAGAGTTAATTCAGATAAAATTACACAGCAGAATATATACATCCATTTAACTGGGCTATACAAACTACAATATATCACAACACTGAGAATGAAAAATCAAAGAATAAGGGCTCCATTATCAATCTCTTCTTGTTTGAAGGACTGAGCTCTCACTCTTCTCCCAAAACACTAGGTCTCCTTTATATGGCAAGGGACTTTTGATGCAAAGCTCAAATAAGGGTGTCACTGTTAGTCCATCCACCAAAAATTAGTAAAGGTCAACTTGTTTATTTTTATTATACTTTTAAAAAATATTTTAAAATTTTAAAATAGTTTTAGACTACAAAAAAGCTTCAAAAGCAGTACCAAATGCCCTGTAAATTCTTTTCCCAGCTTTTTCTTAATGTTAACATCCTACATAACCAATTATCAAAATGCAGAAGTTGGTATCAGTACAGTATTATTAACTAAACTGTAGATTTTATTTGGAATTCATCAGTTTTCCCATTAGAGTCCCCTTTCTATTCCAAAATCCAATCCAGGACCCACAATGCATTTAATTATTATGTTACCTTAGTCTCCTCTAATCAGTGAAAGTTTTGCACTTTCCTTGTCTTTCACGATATTAGACATTTTGGATGAGTACTGGTCAGTTATTTGGGAGAATGTTCCTCAATACAGCTGATGCTTTCTCACGTTCAGTTCAGTTATGCATCTTTGGCAAGAATACTACAGAAAGGATGTGCATTTCTCAGTGTATCATATCAGTGCACCAGTAAGACTGGATGTGTCTTAAGGCTGGTGATGCTACCCTGCAAGTCTGCTGGGTTTCTGTATTGCAATGCTTCTCCTTCTCTCTTCATAATTAATACACTGGCAGAGATACTGTTAGAGTGATATTGTTTCTCATCAAACTTTTGCCCACTGATTTTAGCACTCATTGCTGGATGCAATGATTGTCACCGTGGTGTTCTAAGGGTGATTTTAATTTCCTGCATTCCTTACATTTTAAAACTGGAATTCTTTTGTAAGATAGAGCTGCCCCTTCTTCATTTATATCAATATGAAAAAATGAATACTGATTTTACTCTATGGATTACACTGTTATTTATTTTTTTTCTCAAGTTGTCCCAGTTTTGACCATTAGCAGCTCTTTCAGGTTGGCTGGCACCTGTGTCCTACTAACCTACCTTTTATTGAGACTTCCTTACTTTCTGGTTTCTCTGGTGGCTCAGAGGGTAAAGAATCTGCCTGCAATGCAGGAGACCCAAGTTCAATCCCTGGGTCGAGATGATCCCCCAGAGAAAGGAAAGGATATTCACTCCAGTATTCTGGTCTGGAGAATTCCATGGACAGAGGAGCCTGGTAGGCTATAATTCATGGTGTCACAAAGAGTCAGACATGACTGAGCGACTAAACACACTTTTACTTTCTGGTACCACAGTTCAGTTCCGTTCAGTTGCTCAGTCGTGTCCGACTCTTTGTGACCCCATGGACTGCAGCACGCCAGGCCTCCCTGTCCATCACCAACTCCCAGAGCTTACTCAAACTCATGTCCACTGAGTCGGTGATGCCATCCAACCATCTCATTCTTTGTCATTCCCTTCTCCCCCTGCCTTCAAATCTTTCCCAATATCAGGGTCTTTTCCAATGAGTTAGCTCTTCACATCAGGTGGCCAAAGTATTGGAGTTTCAGCTTCAACATCAGTCCTTCCAATGAACACTCAGGACTGATCTCCTTTACGATGAACTGGTTGGATCTCCTCACAGTCCAAGGGACTCTCAAGAGTCTTCTCCAACACCACAGTTCAAAAGCATCGATTCTTCGGCACTCAGTTTTCTTTATAGTCCAACTCTCACATCCATACGTGACTACTGGATAAGCCACAGCCATGACTAGACGGACCTTTGTGGCAAAGTAATGTCTCTGCTTTTTAATATGCTGTCTAGGTTGGTCATAGCTTTTCTCCCAAGGAGTAAGCGTCTTTTTATTTCATGGCTGCGGTCACCATCGGCAGTGATTTTGGAGCCCAAAAGAATAACTCTGTCACTGTTTCCACTGTTTCCCCATCTATTTGCCATTAAGTGATGGGACCAGATGCCATGATCCTTGTTTTCTGAATGTTGAGCTTTAAGCCAACTTTTTGACTCTCCTCTTTCACTTTCTGCCATAAGCGTGGTGTCATCTGCATATCTGAGGCTATTGATATTTCTCCCGGCAATCTTCATTCCAGCTTGTGTTTCTTCCAGCCCAGCGTTTCTCATGATGTACTCTGCATATGAGTTAAATAAGCAGGCTGACAACATACAGCCTTGATGTACTCCTTTTCCTATTTGGAACCAGTCTGTTGTTCCATGTCCAGTTCTAACTCTTGCTTCCTGACCTGCATATAGATTTCTCGAGAGGCAGGTCAGGTGGTCTGGTATTCCCATCTCTTAAAGAATTTTCCACAGTTTATTGAGATCCACACAGTCAAAGGCTTTGGCATAGTCAATAAAGCAGAAATAGATGTTTTTCTGGAACTCTCTTGCTTTTTCTATGATCCAGCGGATATTGGCAATTTGATCTCTGGTTCCTCTGCCTTTTCTAAAACCAGATTGCACATCTGGAGGTTCACGGTTCATGCATTGCTGAAGCCTGGCTTGGAGAATTTTGAGCATTACTTTGCTAGCGTGTGAGATGAGTGTGATTGTGGAGTAGTTTGAGCATTCTTTGGCATTGCCTTTCTTAGGGATTGGAATGAAAAATGACCTTTTCCAGTCCTGTGGCCACTGCTGAATTTTCCAAATTTGCTGGCATATTGAGTGCAGCACTTTCATAGCATCATCTTTTAGGATTTGAAATAGCTCAACCAGAATTCTATCACCTCCACTAGCTTTGTTTGTCGTGATGCTTCCTAAGGCCCATTTGACTTCACATTCCAGGATGTCTGGAATTCTGGTACCACAAGATGCTCCAATTCAATTTATATTTTCGTAGCCCCAGCCATGGAAGCGACCACTTCTCCAAGGAGCCTTGGTTCTCTTGACTGAAAAAGTCTTATTTTATTAAGGACTTATATCAATGTAAACAGAATTCCTGCACTGCAGGGGATCATCCTACTTAATCTCTGACTACATGCACAGATGATTTTGGACAGCACCATTTTACAGCACTGCTCCAATATGGTTTTTTTGTTGTTGTTCTAACAAAATATTCAACAATAATAAAGGAATGCTCTCTACTAATAGTCCAAAACATTTCCAGGGTTAACAAGGATTGAGTCACAGAAATGGATGCAACAGCAAAAATCACAGACTTGTTATAGTTTTATTTCTATAACCTTCCAGACACATATAAGGCCTGCAACCCTGGAGCTTCTGTAACTTCAACAAATGACAATCCCAGAGGTACATAAATACACCCTAATCTAGGTAGGCACTGACCATTATTCCACCAAAGAATGAGTGAGTGCTTCTTTTACAAATAAACCTCAGCAACAACAACCACTACTGCCAGAACAATAAGTATGCTTTTTAGAAAAACAAAAATAGATAAAGTAAAAAAATAGCCAGCATTTAATATAGGCTCACAGATGGTTTTGTAGAACTTTAGAGTATTTTAAATTGAAAAGTGAAATATGTGCAAAGTAAATCAGGAGCCACTAGGCCATAACATGCCCAAATAATACCAGAAGTTCAAGTCATACCAGACTCTTACTTAGAGCACATGATCAGACTCACAAGCATATTTGGCTAGTATCATTGTTCCAGTTGCTCATCAGAAACACTGGTAACCTAACTTAGTATGTATTTTTAAGACAGGAGAAACCCTAAGAGGGTCCACTTTAATATGCTGCTGGCTTAAATATAAAATAAATTTTCTTAAATACACATAAAAGTATTTTAACATTTCTAGTTACTATAATGTATACTCTTGATTGTGTATGCTAAGTCGTTTCAGTCGTGTCTGACTTTGCAACCCTACGGACTGTAGCCCACCAGGCTCCTCTGTCCGTGGGATTCTCAAGGCAAGAATACTGGAGTGGGCTGCCATGCCCATATGGATCTAAAGAAGTAAAAAGTAACCTAAAATAATAACTAGTGCCCAAATAATTTATATTTTGCTTTAGGAAATGTGACCTATCACTACACAAATATATTCATACAAGATTTTCACTGTTATTAGTTAATATTTTAAAATCAGCTTTGGTCCTCTAACCAGTCAGAACATGGAGGGAATAAGAAAAATGGCTAACATGAATAGCCAACTTTTCAAACTATCCAGACTGAAATTTTACTTCAAAGTGTCTCAAATGATTATTAAGACTGGTTGGTGTATATGCCTGTAAAATAATTTTTTTCATTCCTTTAACTTTGTTTCACTTCCTTAATGCTACATAGGCTAACAAAATATATCAACAGACTTTAGCAAAAACTTTTCATTTTATCAAATAAGATACTGAAGCACAAAAGTGACTTTTTTTGTATAAAATAAACATCTTATAATTTGTATTTACCTAACCATTCTACTCTCCTAAAGTATCCAAAGAGTACTACATTTACTGCTGACAGTTTGTAAGTATTACCACTCACTTTTGAGACTGCATGACTGATACTACTTTGATATTAAGTTATTAATTCACGGGCTCCTAAGGACAATTTTCTTCATGATTACAAAACTTGAGAACTAAATCCTTTGTGATCCTCCTTTTTTGATTTAGTGTAATTCCAAGTAATTGATGATATTGATAATAAATAATACTGAATAGCAGCAGTAGTTTTAGATTATTGAATCCTTACATTAATTTTTCCTCCCACTCCTCCCCAAATTTGTTGCGGTATAACTGGTATACAAGAAAAACTACACATAAATACTGTCTAAAATTTGGTGAGTTTGGATGCCTTATCTCTTCAAGTAACCACAATAATCCTCTTAAGAATGCCAGAATTATTCCCATTATATAGAAATGGGGGCTTCCCTGGTGGCTCAGCTGGTAAACAATCTGCCTGCAATGTGGGAGACCTGGGTTCAATCCTGGATTGGGAAAATCCCCAGGAGAAGGGAACAGCTACCCACTCCAGTATTCTGGCCTAGAGAATTCCATGGACTGTATAGTGCACAGGGTTGCAAAGAGTCGTATGCAACTGAGCGACCTTCACTAGAGAAATGGAAACTAGTCTTAAGGAGGTTAAAAAGTTTGCCTAAGGTCACACAAGGCTGAGTAAGTAGTAGAACCAACTCTAGAATCCATGTCTAACCCAAAATTTGACCTCAACTACTGTGCCATAGTATGATTAGAGAAAGTCATTTAGATGCCAGTGCCTCATTTTCTTATACACTTAAACAAACAAACAAAAATAGTGCAATCTGCCATAGGGCTACTCCTCTCTGGATGGCTAAACTGGATGGGTAAACATGGCACTAAGCTGGATGTTTCATTTACATTATATTAATTTGCACAATCCTAAAGGAAATCAACCCTGAATATTCACTGAAGGACTGATGCTGAAGCTGAAGCTCCAATACTTTGGCCACCTGACGTGAAGAGCTGACTCGTTGGAAAAGACCCCGATGCTGGGAAAGATTGAAGGCAGGAAAAGAAGAGGGTGACAGAGAATGAGATGGTTGGATGTCATCACCGACTCGATGGACATGAGTTTGAGCAAACTATGGGAGATAATGAAGGACAGGGAAGCCTGGAGTGCTGCACTCCATGGAGCCACAAAGAGTTGGACATGACTTAGCAACTGAACAACAACAAATCTGCACAATGATGTAGTATCACCAAGTTAAGTAACTGGCCCAATATCACAGTTATTTAATGAAAAAGAAACAAAACAAACAGGAAGCAAGCCATCAAGATTTGATTCCATAGTCCATCTTCTTTTTTCTACCAGAAGCTACTATAGAACACACACCATACCTATCAATGCTAAAACACTAAAATCTAAACTAATATCTTGAATAAAACTATTTTTTGGTGCGTGAGGGCAGACAACAGAATACAAGCATTCACAATTATTATGCCTCTTGTGCACATGAGGAAACTAAGTCACATAAAATGGTAAGCAGTTTACCAGAACTATATAGTGAATAAATGGGAGGGCAAGATTTTAATCCATGTTTGATGGTAAAACTTATGTTTTGCCCTTTCCACTGAAGATAGAAACATTTTAAAGACTTCATTTGAAACACTTAAGGGAGAACACACACACAAATTCATACAGAGAAAGGCAGGGGATGATTCCTACGTAGTAATGACAAATCAGTTGTGGATGTGACTGGTGATAGAAGCAAGGTCCGATGCTGTAAAGAGCAATATTGCATAGGAACCTGGAATGTTGGGTCCATGAATCAAGGCAAACTGGAAGTGGTCAAACAGGAGATGGGAAGAGTGAAAGTCGACACTCTAGCAATCAGCGAACTAAAATGGACTGGAATGGGTGAATTTAACGCAGATGACCATTATATCTACTACTGTGGGCAGGAATCCCTTAGAAGGAATGGAGTAGCCATCATGGTCAACAAAAGAGTCTGAAATGCAGTACTTGGATGCAATTTCAAAAACGACAGAATGCTCTCTGTTCGTCTCCAAGGCAAACCATTCAATATCACGGTAATCCAAGCATATGCCCCAACCAGTAACACTGAAGAAGCTGAAGTTGAACAGTTCTGTGAAGACCTACAAGACCTTTTAGAATTAATACCCAAAAAAGGTGTTCTTTTCATTATAGGGGACTGGAATGCAAAAGTAGGAAGTCAAGAAACACCTGGAGTAACAGGCAAATTTGGCCTTGGAGCACAGAATGAAGCAGGGCAAAGGCTAATACAGTTTTGCCAAGAGAATGCACTGGTCATAAAAAACACCCTCTTCCAACAACACAAGAGAAGACTCGACACATGGACATCACCAGATGGTCAACACCAAAATCAGATTGATTATATTCTTTGCAGCCAAAGATGGAGAAGCTCTAATACAGTCAGCAAAAACAAGACGGGGAGCTGACTGTGGCTCAGATCATGAACTTCTTATTGCCAAATTCAGACTTAAACTGAAGAAAGTAGGGAAAACCACTAGACCATTCAGGTATGACCTAAATCAAATCCCTTATGACTACACAGTGAAAGTAAGAAATAGATTTAAGGGACTAGATCTGATAGACAGAGAGCCTGATGAACTATGGATGGAGGTTCGTGACACTGTACAGGAAACAGGGATCAAGACCATCCCCATGGAAAAGAAATGCAAAAAGGTAAAATGGTTGTCTGAGGAGGCCTTACAAATAGCTGTGAAAAGAAGAGAAGTGAAAAGCAAAGGAGAAAAGGAAAGATATTCCCATTTGAATGCAGAGTTCCAAAGAATAGCCAGGAGAGATAAGAAAGCCTTCCTCAGTGATCACTGCAAAGAAATAGAGGAAAACAACAGAATGGGAAAGACTATAGAGATCTCTTCAAGAAAATTAGAGATACCAAGGGAACATTTCAGGCAAAGATGGGTTTGATAAAGGACAGAAATGGTATGGAACTAACAGAAGCAGAAGCTATTAAGAAGAGGTGGCAAGAATACACAGAAGAACTATACAAAAAACATCTTCACGACCCAGATAATCACCATGGTGTGATCACTCACCTACAGCCAGACATCCTGGAATGTGAAGTCAAGTGGGCCTTAGAAAGCATCACTACGAACAAAGTTAGTGGAAGTGATGGAATTCCAGTTGAGCTATTTCAAATCCTGAAAGATGATGCTGTGAAAGTGCTGCACTCAATATGCCAGCAAATTTGGAAAACCCAGCAGTGGCCACAGGACTGGAAAAGGTCAGTTTTCATTCCAATCCCAAAGAAAGGCAATCCCAAAGAATGCTCAAACTACCCCACAATCACACTCACCTCACATGCTAGTAAAGTAATGCTTAAAATTCTCCAAGCCAGGCTTTGGCAATACATGAACCGTAAACTTCCAGATGTGCAATCTGGTTTTAGAAAAGGCAGAGGAACCAGAGATCAAATTGCCAATATCCGCTGGATCATAGAAAAAGCAAGAGAGTTCCAGAAAAACATCTATTTCTGCTTTATTGACTATGCCAAAGCCATTGATTGTGTGGATCACAATAAACTGTGGAAAATTCTTTAAGAGATGGGAATACCAGACCACCTGACCTGCCTCTCGAGAAATCTATATGCAGGTCAGGAAGCAAGAGTTAGAACTGGACATGGAACAACAGACAGGTTGCAAATAGGAAAAGGAGTACATCAAGGCTGTATGTTGTCAGCTTGCTTATTTAACTCATATGCAGAGTACATCATGAGAAACACTGGGCTGGAAGAAACACAAGCTGGAATGAAGATTGCCGGGAGAAGTATCAATAGCCTCAGATATGCAGATGACACCACGCTTATGGCAGAAAGTGAAGAGGAACTAAAAAGCTTCTTGATCAAAGTGGAAGAGGAGAGTGAAAAAGTTGGCTTAAAGCTTCACATTCAGTAAACTAAGATCATGGCATCTGGTCCCATCACCTCATGGGAAATAGATGGGGAGACAGTGGAAACAGTGTCAGTCTTTTTTTGGGGGGGGCTCCTAAATCACTGCAGATGGTGACTGCAGCCATGAAATTAAAAGACGCTTACTCCTTGGAAGGAAAGTTACGACCAACCTAGATAGCATATTAAAAAGCAGAGACATTATTTTGCCAACAAAGGTCCATCTGGTCAAGGCTATGGTTTTTCCAGTGGTCATGTATGGATGTGAGAGTTGGAGTGTGAAGAAAGCTGAGCACCGAAGAATTGATGCTTTTGAACTGTGGTGTTGGAGAAGACTCTTGAGAGTCCCTTGGACTGCGAGGAGATCCAACCAGTCCATCCTAAAGGAGATCAGTCCTGGGTATTCATTGGAAGGATTGATGCTGAAGCTGAAACTCCAGTACTTTGGCCACCTCATGCGAAGAGTTGACTCATTGGAAAAGACCCTGATCCTGGGAGGGATTGGGGGCAGGGGGAGAAGAGGACGACAGAGGATGAGATGGCTGGATGGCATCACCAACTCAATGGGCATGAGTTTGAGTAAGCTCCGGGAGTTGGTGATAGACAGGGAGGCCTGGCATGCTGTGTCACGGGGTCGCAAAGAGTCAGACACGACTGAGCGACTGAACTGAACTGAACTGAATGACAAATCAGTAAGTTCTAATCAATAGAACAGTCTGAGTAGACTGTCAATATAATGGACAACTAGCCAATAGCAAATAGTAAACTATAACTGACAGTCACAATTACTTATAAATTAAAAATGATAAAATAGTAATTTATAAAGCTAATTCATCATATTTCACAAGTACAGTATCTGATCAAACCCTCTGCTAGTCCTAGACTCCTTATATCTCAGTAAGAGAAATTCAGAAAGAATTAATCAGCCACTGAAGTGCCAAGAATAAGTAATTATTAAAAGAGAACTATAACTATATCATATTAAATGAGATAGAGAGGAAAGCTCATGTTAGAGGATATTTACAAAGTGCTATTTCTACAAAAATTGCATCAAAAAAGACCTTTATGTGAGAGTAAAAAACTGAAAATATCAGACTCAAAATTATGGCAAGATGGAACGTCAACCTTCTATAAAACAGTTAAGGTGATAGATTGATTCACTGTCTGCCTGATAACTCAGGTGATTTTTTACATTACATTTTATCATCCATAAAACTACAGTATATAAAAAATATTATCTAAGAACAACAACAAAAAGTCCAGCTGACTAACATACCCCTCCTCTTCCTTTTTATTTCAACTCAGGACATATGAACTATTTCAGTGTTTAGCTAAATTACCTTGGCTATTAAGTTTTCTTTTTTTTTCCTTAAAAGGTCCGGATCTTGAGATTCTAATACCACCCAGTTCAGTACAATGTGCTGTCTAAAATTTGGAGGCAGACCACAACCAGGTTTAACTACGTCTTACAGCTAAAATACCAAGAGGAAACACATTTTTAAGAATTGTTGATTAGAGTTTTAGATGTATTATTTACAAGGACAATGAAAACGTTCTACATGTATGTATTAAAGTATACCTTAAAAAGAAAATAAGCCAAAGAATTATCATAGTAGTTTTTACTCTAAAGTTATCTAACCATCTGCTGTTTTTAGGTATATAATAACAGAGGTAAGCATTTTAAAAGCATATTTAATAAATGGTGTGGTTTAATTAAAAAAATTTAAAATAACATGAAGAAGCTGAAACTTAAAGAGACAAAATTTAAAAAGAAAAAAAAAAAATCAGAGAAAATCAGATCTCTAAGAAATGTAGATTTTCCAAGAAGTTTAAAAAAAACCAAACCCTTATTTTCACAGCATCGAACACACACACACACAACCTGTGACAGGGGGATTGAATAAAACCTGAAACATCAGTTGTCATAAAAAACCAAAAAACAAACAAGAAACCCTCTCTTCTTAGAAACATATTATTTCATACAGCAAAATTTTAAGACACCTGAATATATAGCGACTGAAAGGAGGAAACTGCTTTTGCATAATCTTTTGGGCAGGCTTCTCCTGTATTTGCTTGGTCACCTGCCAATACTCCTGAACCATACTGCTGTATGGTATCCTAAAATCTGTTTGGCAGCTGAGCCATGTTATTCCACCACAGACATGTATGTATGTTCAGGAAAATTCACCTTTAAATGATTTTTCAACACTTTATCACTAAAATGCATAATTATACATAAATTGAGCAGCAAATACATATTACATGTTGAAGAGTATCTTCTATATTTATGATTTATATCTTTGACCAGAACTCTATTTAAGAAACTAAGAAATGTTTATAATGAATTGGAAAGAAAAAATTATTAAAATATTCCGTGCCTCCAAGAAGTTCAAAATCTACTAAATACTATTAGGGGATAAGACAGAATAATACTTAAAATTGACAAAGAAGGTAGAAATCATTTTATAGAATCAAAATTATCCTTTAAAGTCTCTTAAATACACCCATACAGTATATACATCACTTAAGGTCTACAGTCTCATACATTATTATGTATCATGAAACACACAACTTTTAAATATGAGAATCACACTCTATTTGCAGAGATGCTTTAAAGTACAGGAGGTGTGTGGAAACTAAGACCTATACTAAGAACAGTAAATTTACTTACCTCCCATCTCATGGTCCCTATAGGGGACCATGGATTTATGAAAGTGTTTTGATAAAAAGATACTCTTAGCCAATCAGGCTTGTATCTCAGTAAACAATGACTAGAGTATGAACAATCCTAGCATATTTTTTGTTAACTTCCAGGTGTTAAAAGAAATGTTGACTGTAAAGCAAAATGTCTTACAACTTGCTAAGGAGGCTAGATTTAATGAAGTGGACCATGAAAATGGTAACTGTTTACATTGCATAGTGAAGAGTTTATGATTGAGAAAATCTTTCAACTTGATGCTCATCATTGGTCAGGCAAAGATAAAGGAGTCACAAATACTTGACACCAAATCCTCAAAAGAAATTTCAGATCATGCAGATAAAATTTTGGT
This sequence comes from Cervus canadensis, assembly GCF_019320065.1. NCBI lineage: Eukaryota > Metazoa > Chordata > Mammalia > Artiodactyla > Cervidae > Cervus > Cervus canadensis. Next base: position 27,083,502 of record NC_057404.1, on the reverse strand, counting down.
TGACACAAGTTGAGTTTCATCATGATATGAGAAGACCCCACACATTAACAGGTGACCAGGGGCTGAAAAACTACAAGTGAAGTGAATAGTTCATCCATTTTTAGTTTCTTAAAAATCCCACTGCCTTTCCTCTGACTTCAGGTGATGGTTCAGAGCTAGTTCCATGGATTTAGACATTCATCTATTCACTACTTCCCCAGCACATTCTGGCTTAATATTACTCATCACCAAACAGCAACAAAAACTAAGCCTTCATCTTTTTTATTACCATCAAACTTCATATAAGCAACTCTTTATTAAACATTTTAAAAAATGGCTTTTTGATTATTTTACTAAGTATTATTGATAATCACTATCTTATATTATTTAATACATGTTAAATAATATATGTTCCCCAAAAATTAAATAAATAAATAAATAAATAATATATGTTCCTTAGTCAAGTTACTTAAATTATTTCTTTGTATATAAGTAAAGGAACAGTAGAATCAGATAATCTCTAAATCCCCTATCTGCTTTAAAATGCTGTAATTTTAGCTTGGTCTTAAAAGGAAAATAAGTAGTCTGCAAAACTGAGGAATGGGGGTGGCAGTCACCTCCCACATGCCTGATATAAAATTTTTAAAAATCAATATTATCTTTAACTCTTGAAAAGTACTTCCCCCAGGTTTTCTGTAGTTTGATACCTTTTTTTAATGTTTGCTCAAACGTCACTTGACTACCACCTCTGCCCTGCCACTCCCTACGCTCCTCTTCCTCCTTTGTCGCCAACGCTTAAATATACATTTATATCCAGCGTGTGTGAAAGGCAGGGGACTGTGTGTGTGTGTGCACGTGCATACATGCACACTGAACCACAAACAGAATTTACTTGTTTACTGCTTGCTTCCCCTTACTACCACACCAAAGTTCATGCAGACAGAGATGTTTTTTACCTTTTTTTTCCCCACTAATATGGTACCTAGCATATAGAAGGAAGATTAGTGGAACTTCCTTGAATGAATTAACTTCTCTAATCAAGATGGGAAATATGTTTTATAAAGGCCAACTTGCTAGTCTTGCTTTGGGGGAAGTCACACTCAAGGAAAGAAAGAACTAAATTAGTAGCATTTTATGGAAGAACACATGGGTGATGATATAGCTGGTGAATTTATGAGTTACTCAAGAAAATCAGAAAAATATTCTAAGAAGATTTTTTTTCCTAAGAAGATTTTTTAATGATATTAATAAGTTAATACAAAACAGCTAAACAGTACATAGTAATTATAGTAACTGTTACTTTTACATAAAAGTGCTTTTTCCAATTCAGAACTCTGATTATTTTGAATAGCATATATAGATTACTACATTTATTTATACACAGGCCAATTCCATTATCTGCCATACCAGAGACAAAGTACAGGAAAGAAATACTACCCAGGGACAGATGGTGATACAAAAAAAAAGGGCCCCCAAATAGAATTATACTCTTCTGAGAATTAGGTCTTCCCTCTCAGCTAACAGACTACATTTTTTAAACTTAATTAGACTGTGCAAAGAAATAATTTAGGCAGAACTCCTTATATAAAGAGAAATGGAAGAACCACTGCTTCCCAAAATTTAAATTATGTCCTTAAAAGGTTATCAGGGTTGTGTAAAACCACTGAAAAGAATAATTCAATGACCAAATATTTCTGAAAGAAATTTGGAACCACTTTTATTTTCATTATTTAGGCTGATTCCTAGAACACTTTCTTATCACATACAAAGACTCATTAAAGACTTTGCTAAAAGATCTAGTATACTATAAGTCATGCTTTTAAAAAAACATGATCTTTTAAATCATGATTTTAAAGCATTACTGTTGAGCTTTAAAATATTCCTTTTCTTTTTTTTTTTTTTTTAAATATTCCTTTTCTATATGCACTCAATTAAGTTATTGAGTTTTGACTGTATCAGATACAATTCTAAGTGCTAGGGATATAGCATAATAAACAAAAATCCCATCCTATTGTTCTTATATTGTAGAAGTAGGGGAGACAACAAACACATTAAAAAAGGAGTCAGTTAGAAAAACAAACAAACAAAAAGCAGAATGATAGGAAAGACTGTTTGAAAGAATTATCATGAACAGGGTGGTTGGAGCAACAAGTGATCAGGGCCAGGGGTAATGTTTGGTAATACAACAGAGTGCAATGCTCAGGTGCAAACAAGGATTCTAGACAGAGGTAACAGCAACAGCAAGTGAGAAGACCCTGAGATGGCAATAAGGCTAGCACATCAGAGGATGAGCAAAAAGCCAGAGTCTGCAAAAGAATGAGCAATCAGAGATTTGGCTGAAAAGGAGGCTAAACTAGGCCATGTAGATCAAAACTCTGATAGATTTTACTCTAAGAGACATGCAAAGCCACTGGAAACTTTTGGGCAGAGGAATAATGTATTGGTTTAGGCTTCAGAAATATCATTTTGTGTAGAAAAACGAATGGGTCGGAAAGAGAAAAGTAGAAAGAGAAACAGTTTGGAGGCTCTTTAACACATATTGACCAGGGGATTTTTGCAGAAACTAATGCTTGTGGTGTTAATATGTCTCTGGTCAATATTAAGTAGTACATGCCAGAGATGAAGTATCTTGGATTAGAGTGGCAGCAATGCAAATGGTGAGACACAGTCAGACACAGAATAGATTTTGAAGGTAGAACAACAAATGGGAGTTGATGATAGGTTGCATGTGTGTATAGAGGATACTGAGGAATCAAGAAAAGTTTCTTGTTTTGGGGACTAGCAACCAACTAGGGTCAAGGGTGATACTTTTCACTAAGACAGCAAAGGTTGGGACAGGAGAAGTTTGGGGAAAGTAAAATCAAGAATTCTGTTTTAGAGAGGTCATGTGAAGTGCCCATTAGATATTCTAATGAAGAACACCAAGTAGATATAAGAGAGAAAAACTAGAGAAAAGATTAGGATTAGATATAATCCTGCAATATTCAGATGTCACCAACACATACACTGTAATTAAGCTGACTGGATGAAATGAAGCCATCAAGTAAGAGAAGCCATTTGAGAAGAAAAGACACTGAGGACTAACTCTTGGGCTCTTCAATATTTAAAGGTAAAGAAAACAAAAACCAGCAAGAAGCATGTGAACAAAGTAATTTGCAAGATGGGGGAAAAATTAAAAGAATATAATATCCTAGAAACTAGGATTAAGAAAGTGATCAACCCTATCACTGATGAATGGTGAAAATCTGAATAAGGTGAGAACTGATTAACTTTCCTCTAAGGAGTATAAAATAGAATTACCAATGAAACTGATAGAACAGTTTCAGCAGGGTAGTGGAAAAGAAAAGTCTAATTGGGATGAGTTGAAAAGAAAAGAACAGAGTGAAGATCGTAAAAGTACAGAAAAGAAGTATCTACTATGTGTCAGATGTGGAGAAGGAAATGGCAACCCACTCCAGTATTCTTGCCTGGAGAATCCCAGGGACGGGGGAGCCTGGTGGGCTGCCGTCTATGGGGTCGCACAGAGTCGGACACAACTGAAGTGACTTAGCAGCATGTGTCAGATGCTTGAGATATCTCAGTAGGAAAAAATACAAAAATCCAATTCTTCATGGTGTTTATATACCAGCAGATGGAAAAAGACAATGAATAATACATTAAAAAAAAAAAAAAGCAAATTACACAATGTTAGAAGGTGACTGCACTACAAAAAGGAATGGTGGTTTATAGTTGTGAAGAATTTGAGGCAAGGGATATAAAATAACTACCTAGGTGTTTAACTTTAGTCAAGTTCAGCTGTTCCAGCGCAAGTGTATAATATATGGGGTAAAGGGTCAAAATCCAGATGAGGTTCTGACATGCAAATATGAAAAAAGAAAAGAGAAGCAAGGAAGTTAAGATATTACAGAAAGATGATTACAGCAATCAAGCATCTGAAATGAGTAAGGAGAAAAGTGAAATCATGAGACAATGAATAGTGAGAAGTGGTATGGTCAATAGACTGGGGGTTGCAATAAGGTTAAAAAAATATTGGGATGACTATTAAAATAAAATGGTAGTCAGAAATAGGGATGGTTGAAATTATACTTGGGAGGTGGCAAAGGTCTAGGGATAATAGAAAGGTGGCTGGAGTGGAATGGAGGAAAAGATCATTAGAAATGGAGAGGTCAAGTAACTGAGAAGCCAGAATGTCGAATCAATCAGCTGCACAGTACTTGAAAGTCACCAAGAACTAAAATGGGAGGAAGAAAGTGAAAAAAGTTAGTAGAGGTGTGTAACATGATGATGTGGATAGAACAGGTAGATGTCAGGTGCTTCAGACAAGCTCAGGGTTTTGAGTGAGGACAGTAAATAAATGATTGGAAAGCAGCTATAAAGATCTCGGAACTTGTCAATTTTATCACTCCTGTATTACATAAAGCAAGCAATTAAAAACATTTAGCAAGAGAAAGGGCTACAAGAGCATCTTTTATGAATATACAGGTTTCACCTAAAGCAATAAAGGGAAGATTAAGAGAAAAGACTGAGGGTATAGGGGATTGTTGATGAAAGATCACAAGTTTCAGAAGACACAGTGGAAAAAAATATGGGTGCTTATAAAGGTGTAACTGACTAGGTCAAATTAGAGATTAAAGAAGACAAAAGGAGATAAAAGAATCCAGGTAATGGTAAATGAATAATCCAATAGTCTGTCTTTAATTCCTACTATGGATGATGTTATAGGCAGAAAGGTGACTTTAACAGAAATGCCTAAGATCTTAAATCCAGTTTAAGTGTGTTCTTAGAATTTCATTACTATCATCTATATATATGGCAAAAAAAAAAAAATCTTTTCATGAACACCTCTGGATTATGACTCATAATGGTATGTGGATTATTTTACTACACTAACATATAGTTCGGAGAAGGCAATGGCAACCCACTCCAGTACTCTTGCCTGGAAAATCCCATGGATGGAGGAGTCTGGTAGGCTGTAGTCCATGGGGTCGCTAGGAGTCGGACACGACTGAAGCGACTTGGCAGCAGCAGCAGCAACATACAGTTCCCTGAGAGTTCCAAAAAGGCAACCCACATATAAAGAGAAAGCCAAAGGGCCTTCCCTGGTGGCTCAGATGGTAAAGAATCTGACTGCAATGTGGAAGACCTGGGTTTGATCCCTGAGTCAGTCAGGAAGATCCCCTGGAGAAGAGTATGGCTACCCCCTCCAATATTCTTGCCTGGAGAATTCCATGGACAGAGGAGTCTGGCGGACTACAGTCTATGGGGTTGCAAAGAATCTAACACTTTAAATTCACTTTTTCAATGTATGACCAGATGGTATCAGAAAGGTGCATTTGTAGAAGAAATACTTAGGGCATGAATGAATCAGGTCAAATTTACATAGCCATTCAAAGATACCTGCATTTAGAGAAAAGCAATCTAAAAGATTTAATGCTCCTGATTCTAAGAAGTCAAATGTTTTAGTATCAGTCACAATCCAATTAATTAATGAGAAGTATTAATATTTATTTCATGCAATATTATAAAGCTTAAAAATTAAAAGTTTAAAGGGAAAAAGATTTGTGTTCAGAAAAGGCATGAAAAACTTTATATAAAACCTGGCTATCAATTAATGTAAGGGGAAAAGATTGCTTAATAGCAGCTTTCAACTATATAGCAAGAAAGTCTTCAAAAATAAATGGCCAGAATAATAGTTAAATGAATGTTAAATATGTGTTGCAGGGCGGGGGGCTGGGGAAGGGTGGTGGTGGAGGATAAAGTAGGAAAAACACCGTATTTTGATGAAGGAAGGCTTTATCATATACTGAGCAGTATGATTCATTCAGCTACAATGTGCATACTATCTGTCCAATTTAGTTAAGTAGGCTTCTTTAACTGAAAAATAAAAGATAGGATATCTTCTTGAATTGTAAGCTAGTGATTTACACTGCTTCAGGTGATCAGAGAACATGAAGCCTAAAGTCAAAATAATTTAGTTCACATCCTATGAGGACAGCTTCAGAAAAAGGAATTTTATATTTATATGCCTATGTTTATCCACATTTCAAAACAAATAAACTGATATTCATGATAAACATAGTAATAAATTTAAGTACAAAGTAGAAGATAAACTATATACACATGCAAAACAATTTTGTTCTTCAAATGGAGTAAATATAATACCATAAGTATGTGGAAAAACTGGAAGATATCTTAGTTTATCTTAATGCTCAGTTTATCTTAGTGCTCATTCATCCATTCAAGAAATACTTATTGAAGATATAAGATGTGACAAGTACTATTACATATACAGAGGATTCTGCAATTAACAGAACAAAGTCCCTGCTATCATGGAGGTTTCATTCTACTCTAGCACTCTACGTAAGTATGTAGGTTAACCTCTACAAGGAACTCAATTCTGAAACATTTCCAAAAAATATACAAAATCAGTTAAAAATTCACGTCTACACTAAAATATCCCCTCTCCCTGACTATACTTATTCAACCCACAAAGAGTATTTTTGACTAGCTTCTAATATAAGGAATTGTCCAAACTGTATTTAGATTAAATAATAAGGTTTTCCAATTATTAAATACTGTAAGGGAACTAATCACTAAAGCTGTTCATAGTTCATATGAAGGAAAGAAGGAATGCTCTGTATTTCTCATAGATCCTCTCTAGCCTTCCCGATTCAATTAAAATAATCCTCTAATTCTAGGCTGCTAAGTAGTAGAAAACAGGAAGGTTTTTCTACTTAATACTTAGAATCTAAGTGTTCTTCACATAAAACACCTTTGACCTTTTAAAACTTTCTTCCCAGGGTTCAAATGTTCACAACACAAAACTTAACTTCTCTGAGCTTCATTATCTTTATCTGCTAAAATGAAAACAAGAGTATCTATCTCTCAACAATGTTGGGATTAAATGATGTAAGGCACAAAATGGGCTTAGTGGTCAATCACAGTTGATGACATCAATTATAATAATTATCCTAAGTGTGAGTTCTCAATAAAAGTAACAAATCATCAAAGTCCATAAAACTGTAGTTAGGAAAGATAATAAACAAGCTATAATAAGAATACTAAAAAGATTTCTGTGTTTTGGCAAGATGATCACATGCTTCTGTTCCTCAAACTAAGCAATGGATTCAAAGTATCAGTAATACTAATGTTACTAATATCCAGAATTCCTAAAAATGACTGACTTTGTGAAATTTTCAGGAATCAAATAAAAACTTCACCAACAAGAGGCTTCTATTAGCATTTTATTTGCTTCCAAAGACTCGGAAGTATTTCCTATCTTTAAAAACACATTTTTTTTTTTTTTGCCTTTTGTTTCAAAGTTAAAGAACTTACTAAAGAAACAAATGCATATAGGAATTAAGACCATTTAAAACATAGTTACTATCTTCTAACCACATCCTGGTCAGACCATATTGGAAATCTCAAAAACTATTTCATTCAAAGAAAGTAAAAACAAACAACAGAAACAAAGCCAAGTAAACAAGCAGAAAAGTCCTTAGGTTTAATTAAAGCTGGAAGGTGATGATGGACCACAAATAAAGAAATTAACAAAGATAAAAATACTAAAGACCTAAAGTAAGGCAAAAATACTACTAATAAGAATCTTTTATTTTAAAACTGTGATCCTTCAAAGATCTCGAAGAAAAACAAAAAATCCCCAAACGGAGAGGTCACTAAATATCCATGAACACTCACCCAACCACTGGTAGGAGACCTCTTGAAGACCCAGATGCTTGAATCAGCTGAAATAGTACCAATTTTTTACTGATTACTCTTAATAGGGCAATGGAGCACAGGTTAACTCCATACTATCAAATATTAAAAGTTACTATTACTAATTTCTACCTACTACCATTACAAATTACTCAAAGGAGAAGGAGACTGAGTAATGAGTTCTAAGATGAGTGAAACTTACTGCATGCATGTGTGTAAATGCATACATTTCCTCCAGCTCTCTTTGTGATGTAAATCTGAGAATGTAATTCTTTTTATAAGTGTAAATATACAGGCAGAATAAAATTTTCTAAATTAATACAAAATCCTTAAAGCATGTAAAATATTTTTATATTGGTTCATGTACAAAATTGTTTTTAAATTTTGTCTTTTAAAGACAATGACAATTTCTCAATATGAGTTACTTTAATTACACACAGGGAAAGATTTTCAGTCCTATACACTTAAAAATATATATAGTTCTTAACTTTAGGCCTTTTAATATGCTAATGATTCTTCGAATCAGAGGATTTTCATATTTCAACACATAAAAGAACTCATAACACTAAGACTGAACAAAAGCCTCCTTTCTCAAAGGTAAGGACAATATTCAACATTACAGATTAAGACTTGAAAGTTACCTATTTAACAGAAAATATCTGATGTTACCTAACTCAAAAGAGTATTAAAAGCACTATCAATACTTAGATGAAAATACAGTACCATTTTCCTCATCTCTGGAAGTTGGGAGGTACGATGATCTTCCCACTACCACCCTGCATTCCCCCTAAACCATCACTTATTCCCAAGGTTTACGTGGTAAAAATTAAGACATTCTACTGTTGCAGAAATGGCCGAGAAAAAAAAAATGGAAGGGTCTATATTTCTCTAGTTTTCTCAAGTAGCTTAAGATATAAAAACAAATTCTGCCTGATACATATGTATCAAGCAAGGAAACGCATGAAACAATTCTCATTTGGATTAAAGGTTTAGATAGACAGGAAGCAAAGAAGAACAGTGACATTGTAATAGCACATTCAAGCTATCAAAGAAACACTGAAGTCTCAAGCCAGCAAATATACTACCAACCTGGCTGATAAATGATTTAACTGTTACATTTCTATAAACAGTTTTGCAATATATTATATCTATCACTTACTGAACACAAAAGAACTTTTGCAGTCTTGAGAAAAGCAACAAAATAAGGAAGACCAAAAGCATACAAAATTTTCTTCTGCCTACAGTAATTAACAAAATAAAGTCAAGGAGAGATTTGAGAACAGAATGGTGAAGAGAAAGCCTAGCAGAAGGCTAGCTCTGTGACTGCAAATCCTAATGTCCCTAAAAATATGGAGAAAAACTAAGGACCAAGAAGAAAATAATCAAGAATGGAATGGAGATTGACATATTAAAAACTCGTATGTGAGAAAAATTCATATATTTTAGGTCTCTATTACAAATTTTAAATGACAAAGTATATCAATATTACCTTTCTTTCGAAAGAGTGCATTTAGGTAATTTTCTGCTTGGCATTCAATCTTTTCAGTGTTGGACTGGCCCTGAGATGATAGCTCCTCTGTTGGTGTTGACTGTGAAGAATCAAGAGATGGTATACAATCCTAAAATTAGAAGAAAACATCATAAAAAAATCACTTTTTATTTAAACATGGGACTCCACTAAAATGGCAAAAAGAAATTCTCTAAATGTTCATTTGTTCTTTTAAATAAGTCAAATTATATACAGAACATAAAATTTGGGAAAGAGTCAGGAAAAGAGAAATTTATCTTTGATAGAGGGCCAAACTAGCCTTATTTCTTAGCAAAACTACTGTCAAAAAGGAGGAAGGGGGAGAAAAGATAAAATATATTATTAAATAAATTCACTATATAGCATGCCAGTAATGAGAGTTTTAAGAACAAAGCAGATGTTTACCCACTAACATGACCAAAATGGGTGCAAGTTTCAAAGTTCCCATTTCTTCTCAGCCATTCTCACAACAGTATTAAAAGAATTAGGACTTCCTACTGTACAAGAAGATTCTACTTGTCTAGTTTATGCCCTGTTTATAGTAGAAACTAATAATTATTTCACAGGAGATAATTATGATATCCAAAAGAGTTCATGAAAAAGTAAAAATCTAAAAAGTAGTACATTATCTTCCAACCACTGATTCCTAAGAAATCAGACTGTAAGGTAGTCTCAGATCAAACCAGGCTTACCTTCGTCTATCTAAATACAAAACAGAACTGAACTGAACTTTATGAGTCAGGGAGTTCTAAGAAAGAAATGTGAAATAAGCAAAAAAGATGAGTATACTGGGATTTTCACCTGCAAGTTAAGCTAAATGTAGAGACTTCAAAATATTCTTCTCATTACCAAAATCAAGTATTTAAATTTCACTGTAAGAATTCTCAGAACAAATTAAGTTTAAAAAAATTGCGTTACAACTGTGCAATTAGTTTAGAAATAATTTTATAGCACTAAAACTTACACTGACTGCTTCTCTTTGTAGGTTACAAAATGAACATTTTTCATCCATAGACCAGTCAGTCAGCTCTTCTGGTTCACAGTCTTCAAAAGAGGGAAAAATATTGATTAAATACACTAACTTTATATAAAACAAATAAAATTACCACTCTCCACAGCAATGGGTCATACAAAAAAGCTAACTACTAAAAGTAAGGGGGAAAGGCCTAAAAAAAAATTAAACTGGTGACATTTAAAAAGAAATATGGAGAGTAATTTTGCACTATTATTGGACAAAGTAGCAAGAACAATGAGCTGGCTATAAATTCATTATCCAACAATAGAGTTTTAACACATTATTTGACCAGGAGATTTCTGCAGAAACTAACACCTGTAGCATTAATATGTCGCTGGTTAATAATGTGTTAAGTATCATTTAACCTTCTGAAATACTCGATTTATTATTGTCTACTAATTTTTATTTTCACTATGAAAGAAATCAGAACAGACAGGGAGATATGGGATAAGGGAATAAATTTGGCACAAATGACAATATAAAACAGAGAAATGGAATAAAGCACCAGAGAAACCTACAAATTTGAGAACATGGAATGCTGTCCAAGAAAATTTAATAGAAATCCACTACTAAAAAGTCAGATCAGATTTTTTTATTACATTGCTGAAGGCTTTGTTGTAAAAGTTAGGGCAAAAAACAAGTAAACAAGTTACATTATTCAATACGAAACATGGGTTTTTTCACAAGAATGTTCCTTATAATCCAACTACTGGAATATATTAGAGTTCGTGGAAAACATTTTCAAATGAAGGAATTTTATGAAGAAATAATAACACTGCCATCCTAACTATACTTGGTATAGACAGAGATTTTTTCAGACTTACTCCTTGCAACAGAAACTCCCTCCAATTTCTTTTCCCAAATAAGTTCATACACAGAACCTCAAATACAGAAACCATCGTCATCTGAGGCAGCTACATTACAACTAATTTGAAAAGCACTGGTATACCACAGTAATTTCTCTTATACTTTTGAAATATATAATGAAATAAATACTTGTTTTCTGCTAAACTACAAAGGAAATAAACTCATCTTTCTGGAACGATAATGAATAAATACTAGATAGGTTCAGCCCCTGTGATACTCTTGCATTAATTCAGATACATAGGTCAGAATAGAAGATCTATAATTTGTTGGAATATAAAGAGTACAGTGATAGATTCCTTTCATTTCTGGCAGTGGTCCAGAAATATTCCCATTATTTATTTAAACTTGGAAAAGAACAGGGAATGGGAGCATAAGATCCAGTATGGAGTAATGGAAAGATGACTGGATTTGAAGTCTCCAAAAATCTGGGATGGAACCTACTAGCTATAGCCTTGCTAAGCCAGGCTTTTAATTTTCATATCTGTAAAATAAGGATTCTGTCACCTAACTTATTTGTGATCAAATTTTTAAAATATTAAAATATTTTATAAACTACAAAACATCATGCAAAGGCTAACAATCCGGTAGAGTCACTAGTCATTATTTTTTAAATTCTGTACTATGACACATGTATTTAATAAAGTTAGTTTGCAGAAGACAGATAGCTTTAATTGAGTATCTGCTTAAGAAAACTGATCACTTTGTGTAAATAATCTGACAAATCAAAAGGTTTACATAATCTGTACAATTAAAAACCCAGAACTGTAGTTATGCAGGTTCATAATTTTTTCCAACTTTTTACCCAGTCATTATATCAGAATCACAGACTCACACTCTTGAATGTAAGATTATGCAGTGTCTCTTACAGAGAGTGAGGCACAGCTCTCCGACCAATGAAATGAATATATAAGAAGTGACAGTATACCACTCTAAACAGAGGCTTTAAAAGACACGGCAAATTCCCCATGGTAATTATCTTGAACTTTCACCATCCAACATCAGAAGAACTTGCCCCATAAAGCCGTTATCCATTCAGTCTGGAACGTGGAGTCATGAGGAGATGTAAACCCCATCCACAGCGTAGACTCCAATGAATAGTCACCCATAAGCATGAAATATATTTTGAAGCTGTTTGTAATGCAGCATTACTGTACTAAAACTTGACTCATATGCCAAGCATAATTTTGATAGATCAAGGAAATCTTAACTGCTTTTAAAAATTATGGCCTCAAGAACCGGAAATATGAAAGGACTCCAGCACTGGGGTTTTTTTTTTTTTAATATTTATTTGGCTGTGCCAGTCTTAAGTTGCAGTATTCAGGATCTTTAGTTGCAGCATTTGGGCTCTTAGTTTTGGCATGAGGAATCTAGTTCCCTGATCTGGGCCCCCTGCATTGGGAGTGCAGTCTTAGCCACTGGACACCAGGGAAGTCCCAATTAGGATTTTTGAAAAATAGCTAGTAGGTCTGGAAAAGATATTTTTGAAAAATCATTGAAAGGTTTCATAAAGCTTAAATGAAAAATATGTTGACTCAAGGGACAACAACTTTAGGTTAATTCAGACAATTACCAGTTGTAAAATAAAACTGGGCATGCTGAGATAATCCTTATTTATTTCAGTCATTTTAGGTGAAGTTCTTCAAGGAAATTTAATTAAAACAAATGCCTACATGGTTAAATGGCACTGAATAATCAATGATTACACAAATGCCATTAAATGTTACTATGTTTGGAAATCTATGAATTTACTTTAAAATATTTACTCTTTATATAGCAACTTTTAATTTTCAATTCAAATAAATGATGGTGGTATATACATTTTTTTATATATAGGAAAAGCGATTTTGAAAAATCACCTGGAAGCCAGACTTCTCCCTCTGTCCAGGTTGTCCTTTCAGGTCATAAAAATTAAATAAGCACTACAACAAAACACATTCATTTTATCTCTCAAACAAAATTTGACAATGAATCAGATAGTCATCTCTAAAATAAGTTGTCTCTCATTTTGAAATTTTAATACATGAAGTTATAAGCTCAAAAAGGTCAAGTTATGTACCTTATACAACTAGCCTTATTAATAAAGGCAATGTCATATATGAAAACTGATAGTAAATGAATGATAAAAATCAACCTTTCCACCATGTATACATATTCTTGTGGTCAAAGTCTGGTTCCAATCATTTATCTAATCTATCTGGGAAAGATAACAGACTTTGAAATTAGAGAGCCTTGTACTGAATCATGGTCTTTCCACATACCAGATGTGGTCTTGGACAAATTACCTTCTCTGAACATCAATTTCCTCATCTGTAAAATGAGGGTAATAATGGCATCTTAAGGCTGTAGTAAAAATTACATAAGAACATATGCAAAACACGTTAAGTCCAGAAAATGTTACTTTCATTTTCTTTTAACTAATCACACTTCTTTTGAATGTTTTTATTCTCTTCAGTACCTCTAGCCACAAAAAATAAACCTGGAGTTCCTAAAGACAAAGCTCAATGAAAAATGATTAAAGAGAATACTGAAACTAAATTTTTCATTAAGATCACAAAATAGTGATTATAACTGTTAATTTTGATAAAAGATACTGAACAGTAGGCAATATAATTAAGATAATCTTTAATTATGAACTATATATTAACTAAACTGAAATTACAGAGAAGAGAAAAACTATGATCTCATCATCTATAGAATAATGATTAACATTCTGCAATATATCCTTCCAGTTTATATTCTATGCCTTTTAAAAAATTAGGATCAGTTGATTTTTTTTAATGATCAATAAAATGGTAAACCTCTAGCCAAGTTAAATGAGGAAAAAAAAGAAAAAACAACAGAAATGAAAGATGGGCTATCACTATTGATCTTATGAACATTAAAAGAATAACAAAAGAATATTATGGACAACATTATTTTCCCACCATTTTGGGTAAAATGGACAAACTTCTTGAAAGACACAATCTATCAAACTCACAAAAAAAATACAAAACCTCAAAAGGCACTTATCAATTAAAGGGACTAAATCAATAGTTAATAGCCTCCCCGAACAGAAAGCACCACCCCAAATGGTTTCTCCATAATCTGTTCCATGAAAGAGAAGCAGAGGAAATATTTCCTAACTCATTCTTGACTTCAAAACCTGTCTGGACACCTCACTCAAGAAGATATGCAGATAGCAAAACAGCATAGGAAATGCCATTAGAGAAATGCAAATTACGTCAAGATACCACTACACACCTATTAAAATAGTTAAGTCCAAAACACTGACGACACGAAATACTGGTCAGGATACAGAGCAAAAGGAACCTAAATTCACTGCTGGTGGAAACACAAAACAGTACAGCCACTCTTGAAGACAGGCTGACATACTCTGTCCAAAGGATCTAGCAATCATGCTCCTAGGTATTTATCCAAGTAAGCTGAAAATGTATGTCCACACAAAAACTTGCACACACGTGTTGAGAGCAGGCTTAATCATGATTGCCAAACCTAGGAAGTGATAAGGAAGTCTTTCAAATAGGTGAATGGATAAGCAAACTGTGGCACATCTGGAAAAGGCAGTTTTATTATTTTGTTCTCCTTTGTTTTAGTGTACCTCACAGATACAAAATTTTTTTTTTTTAAACAAACTGAAGGTTTGTGGCAACACTGTGCTGAGCAAGTCTATCAGCGCCATTTTTTTCAAGAGCATTTATTCACTTTGAGTCTTTTGTGTCACACATTTTTGTAATTCTCACATTTCAAACTTTTTCATTATTATATTTGCTATGGTCATCTGTGATCAGTGATCTTTTAACTATTATAATTTCTTTAGGGTGCCAAGAACTGAGCTGATATAAGATGGGAAATTTAATCAATAAATGTTCTATATGTGTTCTTTATTTTATTGAAGTATAGTTAACTTACAATGTTCTGTTAATTTCTGTTATACAACAAAGTTATTCAGTTATATATATACATATATTGTTTATATTATTTTCCATTATGGTTTAATTACAAGATATTTTATATCTTGTGCTATACAATAGGATCTTGCTGTTT
This sequence comes from Cervus canadensis, assembly GCF_019320065.1. Taxonomy (NCBI): domain Eukaryota; kingdom Metazoa; phylum Chordata; class Mammalia; order Artiodactyla; family Cervidae; genus Cervus; species Cervus canadensis. The sequence continues at coordinate 27,068,353 of NC_057404.1, read as the reverse complement.
AATCCATTCTATACATAGTGGTTTGTATCTGCTAACCTCAAACTCCCAATCTATCCCTTCCCACCCACTTCCTCTTGGCAACCACAAGTCTCTTCCCTATGTCTGTGAGTCTGTTTCTGTTTCATATATGAGTTCATCTGTATCATATTTTAGATTCCGCATATAAATGACATCATATTGTATTCATTTTTCTTTCTGATTTACTTCACTTAATATGATAATCTCTAAGTACATCCATGTTGTTGCAATGGCATCATTTCATTCATTTCATGACTTAAGTACTATTCCATTGTGTATATACACCACATCTTCTTTATGCATTCATCTGTCAATGGACACTTAGGTTGCTTCTGTCTTTTGGCTATTGTGAATAGTACCACTATGAACACACGGTTGCATGTATCCTTTTGAATTATAGTTTTGTCTAAATGTATGCTCAGGAGTAGGATTACAAGCTCATATGATAACTTTATTTTTAGTTTTTTGAGGAACCTCCATACTGTTCTCCACTGTGGTTGTATCAACTTACATTCCCACCAACAGTGGAACAAGGTTCTCTTTTCTCCACTCCCTCTCCAGCATTTGTTATTTGCAGACTTTTTAATGATGGCCATTCTGACAGGTCTGAAGTGGTCAATAATTATAGTTTTGATTTACATTTCTCTAATAATTAGTGATGCTGAGCATCTTCTCATGTGCCTTTTGGCCATCTGCATGTCTTCTTTGTAGAAATGTCTATTTAGGTCTACTACCCATTTTTCAATTAGGTTATCTGTTTTTTTGTTGTTGTTGAGTTGTATGAGATGTGTGTATATTTTGGAAATTAAACCCTTGTTGGTCACATAATTTGCAAATATTTTCTCCCACTCTGTAGGGTGTCTTTTCGTTTTGCTTATGGTTTCTTTTGCTGTACAAAAGTTTTTAAGTTTGATTAGGCTCTGTTTGTTTATTTTTGCTTTTATTTCTATTGCCTTGGGAGACTGGCCTAAGAAAACATTAGTACGATTTACATCAGAGAATGTTTTGTGTAAGTTCTTTTCTCAGAGTTTTATGGTGTCATTTCTCATATTTAAGTATTTAAGCCAAGCTGACTTTATTTTTGTATATGGTGTGAGGATGTGTTCTAACTTCACTGATGTATATGCAGCTGTCCAACTTTCCCAATACCACTTGCGGAAGAGACTGTCTTTTTTTCCACTGTATATTCTTCGTGTGTGTGTTCTGACTATACCACCAAATGGCCTGTCCCCAATCTGTCTCCCTCTCATTGGGCCTTATTCCCTGAAACACAATAATACTGAAATCAGGCCAGTTAATAACCCTACAATGACCTCTAAAAGTTCAAGTGAAACGAGGAGTAGTAAGTCTCTCACTTTAAAATCAAGAGCTAGAAATGATTAAGCTTAGTGAGGAAAGCATAAAGTTGAGATAGGCTGAAGGCTAGGCCACATATGCCAAACAGCCAATTTGTGAATGCAAAGAAAAAGTTCTTAACGGAAAATAAAAGTAAACATATAAATGATAAGAAACCAGAGCAGTCTTATTTCTGATACGAAGAAAATTTTAGTGGTCTGGATAACCTGCCACAACATTCCCTTAGAGAAGTAAAGTCACTCCATCATGTCCGATTCTTTGCGACCCCATGGACTATATAGTCCATGGAATTCTCCAGGCCATAATACTGGAGTGGGTAGCCTTTCCCTTCTCCAGGGGATCTTCCCAACCCAGGGATTGAACCCAGGTTTCCCACATTGCAGGCAGATTCTTTACCAGCTCAGCCACAAAGGAAGCCCAAGAATACTGGAGTGGGTATTCTTAAACCAAAACCAAAGACATTCCCTTAAGCCAAAGCCTAATCCAGAGCAAGGCCCTAACTCCCTTCAATTCAATTAAGATTGAGAGAGGTGAAGAAGACACAGAAGTCTGAAGCAGCAGAGATTGGTTCAGGACGTTTAAGGAAGGCAACCATCTGCATAACATCAAAGTGCAAGGTGAAGCAACGGTGCTGATGCAGAAGTTGCAGCAAGCTTACCAGAAAATCTACCTAAAACTATCAATGAAGATGGTCACAGTAAACAACAGATTTTAAATATAGATGAAACAGCCTCATATTGGAAGAAGATGCCATCTAGGACTTTCACAGCTAAAGAGGAAAGTCAATGCATGCCTTCAAAGCTTCAAAGGACAGACTGACTCTTTTGTTAGGGGCTAACAATTGCTGGTAACTTGAAGTTGAAGCCAATGCTCATTTACCATCCCCAAAACCCAAACTGTGCTCTATAAATGGGACAACAAAGCTTGGATGACAGCACATCTGTTGACAACATGGTTTACTGAATATTTTAAGCTCACTGTTGAGATCTACTACTCAGAAAATTCCTTTCAAAATGTAAATGTGACTGCTCATTGACAATGCGCCTGATCACTCAAGAGCTCCGATGGAGGTGTACAATGAGAGTTATGTTGTTTTCTTCTGCTAATACAATAGCCATTGAACAGCCCATGGATCAGGAATCATTTCCACTTTCAATTCTTATTATTTAAGAAAAACATTTCATAAAGTTATAGTTGCCATAGACAGTGATTCCTCTGATGGATCTGGGCAAAGTAAACTGAAAATTTTTGAAAAGGATTCACCATTCACCATTCGCCATGAAAAACATCAATGATTCAAGGGGAGAGGTCAAAATATTAACATTAACAGGAGTTTTGAAGCAGATGATTCCAACTCTCATGGATGACTTTGAAGGGTTCCAAGACTTCAGTGGAGAAAGTAGCTGCAGATGTGGTGGAAACAGCAAGAGAACTGGAACTAGAAGTGAAAACTGAAAATGTGACTGAATCATTACAAACTCATGATAAAACTTCTTTATCATAAGAAGAAGGTGCTTCTTATGAATGAGCAAAGAAAGTGGTTTCCTGAGATGGCATTTACTGGTAAAGATGCTCAGAAGACTGTTGAAATGACAACAAAGGGTTTAGAATATCATATAAACTTAGCTGGAAAAGCAATGGCAGGTTTTGAGAGGACTGACTCCAATTTTGAAAGAAGTTCTATTGTGAGTAATAGGCTATCAAATAGTGATGAATGATACAAATTGTGAAAGGAAGAGACAATCAATGTGGCAGACTTCACTGTTGTCTTATTTTAAGAAATCACCACAGCAACCACCACCTTGATCAGTCAGCAGCCATAAACATCAATGCAAGACCCTCTACCAGCAAAACAATTATGACTTGCAAAATGTTCAAGAGATGGTAAACATATTTTAGCAATAAAGTATTTTTTTAACAAAGTCACACAGTCTTTTTAAACATAATGTTATTGCACACAATAGACTATGGTACAGTGTAAACACAACTGTAAAAAACAAAAGTTTACATGCACTGGGAAACCAAAATTTCATGAGACTCACTCTGTTGTTACTCTCTTTATTGCAGTGGTCTGGAACTGAACTGGCAATACCTCTGAGGTATGCCTGTACACTTGGATAAGTCTTTGTGAACACACTGAGAAAAGCTACTATAGCTTATATAACTAAACTATAAAATAGTACTAGGTTCTCTGATTTAATATAAATAATCATCAATTCATATTACAAAACTATTCATTTTTTAGTTAATATTAGGCAATGAGTTCCTAGTAGGCAGAGATCCTATGCATTCATTTTTCTTTCCTCACTGCTCATCACAGTTTCTAACACAAAATAAGCATTCAAAATATGTTACCCAATAAATCTAAAAGGTAGTTTTGTTTGCTCAATCACAATAGTGCTAATAGGGGGAGAAAAAGATATTAAGCCAAAAATATTAAATGCTGGTCAGTGTTATAAGTCATGGATTAGCAAACCTTTACTATAAACGGCCAGAAAACATATATTTTAGGTTGTGGAGGTTATATGGTCTCTGTCACAACCATTCATATCTACTGTTGAAGTACAAAAGTAGCTATAGAAAATATGTCAAGAAACGAGAGGGGCTGTTTCCAATCAAACTGTACTAACTGGACATTCAATTTGAACTTCATATAGTTTCCACATGTCACAAAATATTAAATCTTCTTTTGATATTTTTCAACTATTTAGAAACATAAAAACCATTCTTAGCTCACAGGCCATTCAAAAACAGTCAGTAAGCTGGACCCGGCCAACATGCAATCACTTGCATACCTTTGATATAATTTCTCTTTGAAATGTGGGCACAGCTAGAGAAAAACCAATGGGATCTATCAGCCACTTTATACATGCCTACCGTACTCTTCTCATGTATTAGTAAATATCCATAGTCAGGGCAAGTAAATCAGACAATCTTACATATGAAAGAAACTAGTTTCCCGGTAAGACATGAGAAAGGACTGACTAAGGCAGAAAACAAGGGTGAATTTCTGCTTAGAAGTTATGTGACAGCAGAACAAGTGAATCTTGGGTTGGTAGAAGAGGGGCATAGAGTATAGGGAACTTTTCAGGGGGTACAAAAAAATTCACAATATTCAAAGTTTCTTTAGAGACTTGACCCTAAAAAGCAGTTAGTTATGTTTTCCCCAAAAGGACAAAAAGTTGTGAGAAGGGATCAAAGAAGACAAAGTCAGAACTTCTGTTTCCAACAAATTAAAAATTAGGAACACTCAAAAGCTTCTTTCAAAACCATTCGATTTGGAGGCGACTCTGAACAGATTTCAAGAATTAAAATATGAACTCCTCAAAATATAAATATATATGATAAAAACCTTTAAATTAAAAAACACACTGTATACCAGAGTTGACTTTTAAGGTAGCAGTATGAAATTTAGAACATATTTTTCCACAAAATAGTAGCAAATTGGCAATGCAATCTATTTAACTTAAATGTATTTATTACAAACTAAAAATACTATGCACTTAATTTTATAGTAAAAAATAATTTAGAGTAATATATAAGGATCCCATGCTAACCAATTAATCTGATACCTGTGTTTTGGACAGTGAATAACAAAGGTTTAGATTTCCAATGATTTAGATAAAAACATACACTCATCTAATGTGCCTCCTGAATGTAGATTTGTATAACGAGAAATATCTACACTTGGTAATCCTAACATCTAAATATTAAGCCATTTTAAACAATGATAAGAACAAAGAAAGCAAACACTTAAGAAGAGTATAAGAAAAAAGCTGGAGACGTCTATAGTGGATCGCTTCCACAAACCTTTTCAAAGGCTCTTCTACACTTTGATAGCAGTGTTGTAACTTTCCTTCAATATATAATATGGCTGTCTTTCTTTACCCTTGCACACATATAGATTTATTACTATAATTAGTATCATCCCTCTTAAGTCTGTAACTTTGATTAGAAGCCTTTTTTAAAAAAAATTCAAAAATGTAAAGAAAAGAAGGAAGATTTTACCTAAGAAACCTGGAAGAAAAAACATTTAGGGTGAAAAACGGCAACATCAATATGCGCCTGTGTTTGAGAAAAAGATTGAGTTCCACAGCTTAGCTAATTTTATAAATCCTGCCATCAAAAAAAGCACAAAAGAGGATATAAAGTACAAGATCTACCAGAATTAAAAGAAAAAATGGGATGAATATAAGCAACAGGTATAATTCACTAAATTATCACAGATATATGATTTAATACTTTTCTGCCATTAAAAATGATGATACAGAACTTCATATATTTAAATGATATACTAGTGAACAAAATTAGTAAGCACAAAAACCTATACACACTGTACACACAGTATGTACTACTTTAATAGAAAAATAATTACATCCAAACATATATTTTAAATTTATATACAAATGTTAAAGGATATCTATGGGGTCGTGGAACTAAGAGTAATATTTTATTTCAGATTTATTTGTATTTTCTAGTTTCTAAAAGTGAACATGTGTTACTTGTATATCAAGGAAATACTAGTCTAAAAACAAAATATAAGACTTTATTTCATTAGGACTTTCTGCCCTTTATATACGAAACAACTAATTTCTGAAGGAACATAAATATATACCTATATAATTATATAAAGATAAATGAAATTCGGGGAAGCTTAAGAGTTACAAGTTGCATCTGGGTTATCAGCAGGCAATTAAGTATAACGCTGTTTCTGATCTGAATGAGGACAGTAGGTCTAAAAAGAAAGGTTGAAGAAATACCAAACATATGTTAAATACTTGTTTTTTTAGATTTTTTTTCCTTTCTTCATTTACATGCTCAGAAAAATAAGTGAAAATAAAACCAGTTTTGCTTATAAATATATCAGGTAAAAATACTTAATGCAGTATTAAACTATGCTAAATGAAATAAGAAATGAATAAAGATATGAAAAGATTTTAGCCATAAGAATGATAAAACACTAGAACAGCAACAACAAAAAACACTAGAACAGGCACATTTTTGAGTCTTCATCCTAAAAGTCATGTTCTGCATGGGTATCATTCATCTGACTGAACATGGGTGGTTGGCACAAATGGTCTTTGATACAGATTTCAGCTCTATGGTTCATAACTCAATTATTCTGCTCAACATTAAAAAATGAGAGAGAGAGGATGAGTGGAAACTTGATTGCTCCTAACATCACTATCTCTCCCTCAACTCAAAAGATTTATTTGCACAAAATATCTTGGGTCTTTGTAGAATGGGAAGTACCAGGAGAACAGAAGATAACAGAGTTAGCATATAAAACTGAACAGGTAAGAGATTCAGAAAGAATTATACCAAAACCAAACAAGAAAATCTACACTAACATCACTCATTTTGTGAATGAGCTATACTATAAAATTTCAATGTCTACAAAAATGTCCTCTCATAATGCTCTGTTTCCAAGCAAGAAATAAAAAACTAAACTATATCACAGCAATTATAGCATAGATCAAAATTTTCTACCAGGATTTATGCTAAAGTGTTTGGAAGAGGAGGCTATAATAAACAACAAATGGTATTAAAGCTCTGAACACACACAGCAGGATACCTCAGAGCAACATCTGAGTTCCAGGCTGCCTGTATCGTAAGTAATGAGAGATTTATTTAATTGAACCCCTTTGAGTCCTCTTTAAGAGTAAGTCAGGGAACATAATGCTTAAAACAACAAAAGTTAAATTTTATCATTAAGCTAAAAACCAAGCTTTGTTTCCTATTTTGTACTAAAATAGTGTACTAAAGTTATAATATTAATAACATTATGTAATAACAGAAATAATATTTGGATCATTTATTTTAAAGTATTTTCTAATTAAAAAAGATCACAAATTCATTTTAATATAATGTTAGTATAAAACAACTATTTTTCACTTGTAAAATGAACTGAAGATTAAAATTTTTAAATAGAATTTAAGAATTATTACCTTCAAATAAACTGAGGTCTCTTCGTAGCCGTGGTCCATAAAGCCCTTCTAAAATACTCTCAAAACCTGTGTTATTAAAGAGAGAAAAGTATATTAGCTACTAAAAAAGCTTACCCATAAACTCTACGTGAGAGTGAGAGTGTGTGTGTGTGTGTGTGAACACGCACACCTTCAGCTGTATCTGACTCTGTGACCCCATGGACAGTAGCCCACCAGGCTCCTCTGTCCATGGAATTTTCCAGGCAAGAATACTAGAGTGAGTTACCATTTCCTCCTCTAGAGGATCTTTCTGACCTAGGGATCAAACCCATGTCTCTTGTGTCTCCTGCACTGGCAGGTGGATTCTTTACCACTGTGCCACCTGGGAAGCCACACTCTATATCAATCTGATAATTTTAACATACTATGAGGTGTCAGTTTCCCTTTAGATGAATTAAGCTGAACTGGGAATATATAAAACATAGTAAAAAGTCACACAATGACTATCAGGAATTATGATTGTAAAAAATATATATATATAAATATTCAAATGTAAATATTCACTTCTAAAACAAGTAAACTTCTTTGTCATTTTGAAACATTCCCAGGTTAAAATAATGGGCAGGTTTGTTTTGCAATGACTTTGTAGAGAGAAAAAGAATAACTGGAAAAGACACGTATTACAATCCTGTTTATACTGGTTATGAAAAAATGTTAACTTTTTAAAAAGTAGCATCTTTAACTTCAATTTTAAAAGTGAGTAAATGAGTGTCAATACGGAGAAATTCTTGCGATTTCTTACAATTTAAACCTACTTGCAAAAATTAAAAAACAATCTTGCCTTGTTTGAAGGAAAAAACTACTGAAAATCTTATTAACAAAACTCTAGTTCATAAATTCAGAGTATACTACTTTCTGGATATACTAAGATTTTATAATTTTCTTTTTGAAGTCTGTATCATATTCAGTATTAAGAAAGTTACTGACAAACTATAAGACATCCCGAGGAAAATGGCCAGGATGGCAAAATAACTGGGAAAACAAGAAAAGGAACTACTTTAAGGATGTTTAAATTATGAAGGAAAAAAACTAAACACAGCATGATAGCCCGAAAAACGAACTATAAAGTAGATTTTCTATGCAGTTATTTTTAAACTATAAAAGAGTAGAAATGTTTCTAGAGGAATGTTTTGTAAATCATAAAAAGTTTTTAAAAAACAAAAATCTCTATAGTCAAGATGCATGTTAAAATCAATGATCTCAGTCAGAAAGTGACATTAACTTAGTAGACTATGAAGAAATGATGCATCTTAGAACTAATGTCTTAAAATTTTACCAAGTAAGATAGCTACCATGATACTTGGTAAATACGTACTTTAATAAAATTTCTGTGAAATGATTCAGAGCTAGTTCCCACAGTGGAAAGTTCAGGTAGAAAAGTGAATGAACTCCCACCAGAGAATGCTTTCAAGAATGCTTACAGAAAAGACTTACTATTAGACAAAAGATTCAGAAGAAACAAGCCCCAAATCTCTATTTACAAGATATTCATTTTCTGTGATCAATTTACTCCAAAAGTAATACTGCAAACAACTACTTTAGAATACTATTCTGTGGTATTTTGCACAAACTGTATAGGCCCTCCCTAGATAAGCATACTGAATTTAAACAATGAATATTTCCTAGATTTAAGTCTGAAAAGAAAGCAAACAGGGACTTACATTTTTGTTCTACTGGATTTCTCAGCTCTTCAAAAGATTAAGATCAAGATCTTACATATAGCCTGCTAAGATTTATTTATACTGCATAACATTGGTGCTAAATTAAATGATACCTTTAGTTAAAAAGTTTTGTTTTTTGTGAGCTTATAGAAACACAGTTGATGTTTGTATATTGACTTTGTATCTGAAGACATTGCTAAACTCTAATTATAATAATTCATCTGGAAATGCTCTTCAGTTCAGCTCAGTCGCGTCCGACTCTTTGAGACCCCATGGACTGCCGCACGCCAGGCTTCCCTGTCCATCACCAACTCCCAGAGTTTACTCAAACTCATATGCATTGAGTCAGTGATGCCATCCAACCATCTCATCCTCTGTCGTCCCCTTCTCCTCCCACCTTCAATCTTTCCCAGCATCAGGGTCTTTTCCAATGAGTCAGTTCTTCACATCAGGTGGCCAAAGTATTGGGAGTTTCAGCTTCAGCATCAGTCCTTCCAATGAATAGTCAGGACTAATTCCCTTTAGGATTGACTGGTTTGATCTCCTTGCAGTCCAAGGGACTGTCAAGAGTCTTTTCCAACACCACAGTTCAAAAGCATCAATTCTTCGGTGTTCAGCTTTCTTTATAGTCCAACTCTCCTATCCATACATGACTACTGCTCTACATACACAAATATGTCACCTATAGATAATGGTAGGTTGTTTTTGTTGTTGTTCCTTTTTAATCCTTATAGATGTCTTGTTTCTGGCCCTTGCTTCACTGTCTTATCTAGGACCTCAGTATGATGTTGAAAATTGGTGGTGGCAGTAAGCACTGTTGACTTACACCCGACCTAAATGGGAAAGCATTCGAAGTTTTATCATTAATAAGTATGTTTGTTGTTTTAAGAGAAATACTGCTTATCACACTAAGGAAGTTCATTCTATGTTTAGCTTGCTACAAGGGTTTCCCTGCCATGCAAAGATACTGAATTTTATCAAATCAATCAGTCAGTTTATATTTGATTTATAATACTGTATTCCAGGTATATGACACAGTAATTTAGTATTTTTATAGGCTACACTCCATATAAAGCTATTATAAAATACTGACTATATTCCTTGTGCTATAGATTACAATCCTATAACTTATTTATTTCATACCTAGTAGTTTGTACCGCTCAATCCCTTTCACATAGTTTGCCCATTCTTTCACTCCTCTTCCCTCTGGTAACTAGTAGTTTGTTATATCTGTAAGTCTGTTTTGCTATATTTGTCAATTTGTTTTAGTTTTTAGATTTCATTTATAAGTGAAAAGATAAGTATTTGTCTTGCTCTGTTTGATTCATTTCACAAACCACAATACCTTCTAAGTCCATCCACCTTGTCACAAATGACAAAATTTCTTTCTTTCTCATTTTTTACAGGTGAGAATCAAATTTGACTTTACCTATAGATGGTAAAGAATCTGCCTACAGTGCAGTAGATCCGGGTTTGGTCCCTGGGTCAGGAAAATCCCTTGGAGAAGGGAATGGCAACCCACTCCAGTATTCTTGCCTGAAGAATTTGGTGAACAAAGGAGCCTGGTGGGCTACAGTCCATAGGGTCACAAAGAGTTGGACACGACTGAGAAACTAACACTTTCACTTTCCAAATTAATTTCTTAACCATATGACTTCCTTGGTAGCTCAGACAGTAAAGAATCTACCTGCAGTGCATGAGATCTGGGTTTGATTCCTGGGTCAGGAAGATCCCCTGGAGAAGCAAACAGCAACCCACTCCAGTATTCTTGCCTGAAGAATTTCATGAACAAAGGAGCCTTGTAGGCTACAGTCCATGGGGTCGCAAAGAGTCGGACACGACTGAGTAAATAACACTTTCACTTTTCACCAAATTTATTTTGAATTTACTGAAATAACCATGTCATTCTTCTTTCTTAAATCTCTTAATATAGTGATATAGTGAATTACATTGAATAAAACGCCTATTCCTGGGAAAATCCAACATTATCATGAGATATATTTGCTGGGTTTCTTGATTAGCCTTTTCAAATTTTGGCATCTATGGTCACTAATGAGACTAGTCTGTAAATTTCCTTTGTACTTGATCAAGTATTTATATGAATGTTATGCTACCCTCAAAAAATGAGTGGCAATGTCCTTTCTTTTCCTCTTCTCTGAGAAAATAGTAAGAAATATAGGATGCCTTGCTTGAAGATTTAAAACAATATGCCAGAGATGCCAACTGGGAATAAAGTCTTTCTGAAGCACTTAACCACTGATCAAATTTATTTCACCGATAAAGCAGGGGTCCCCAACCCCTGGGCAATGGACCTCTACCAGTTCATGGCTTGTTAGGAACCAGGCCACACAGCAGGAGGTGACTGGCCGGGTAGGTGAGTGAGCAAATCTTCATCTGTATTTATAGCTGTTACCCATCACTCACATTATCAACTGAGCTCAGGAAAACAAGCTCAGGGCTCTCACTGATTCTGCATTATGGTGAGCTGTATAATTTATTTTATTATATAGCACAATGCAACAATAACAGAAATAAAGTGCACAATAAATGTAATTCACTTAATCATTCTGAAACCATTCACTCCACTCCAGCCCCATCCACGGAAAAATTGTCTTCCATGAAATGGTCCCTGGTGCCAGAAAGGCTGGGGACAGCTGTGATAAAGGACTATTCACAAATTCTATTTCTTACATTAGTCGTAGTTTTCTGGGAACTTGCCCATTTCAACTATATTTTCCAATTTATTTGCGTTAAGATATTTCCTTGTATGTTTCCATCTTAATGTCAACGGTACTGGCAGTCATGTCCTTTTTGCTTCTCATTCCACATGTTGGTTACTTATTTTTCTTTTTCTTCAGCTGAGCTCATTAAAAGTTTCTCTTTTTTTAATATTTAAAAAGAATTATTTTTTGATTCCTTGATCTCTATTGCATGTCTGTTTTCTTACCCATTAATTCCTGTTTCTGTTTTTATTTCCTCCTCCCCTTTATTTTATTTTGCTCTAACTTTTTCTTCTTGAAATGGATTTTAGCTCACTTACTTTCAGCCTTATTCTCTAACATATGCATTTAAAGTTGTTGATTTCCATCTAATAAGCTGCATTCCGCAACTTTCAGTACGTCATATTTTCTCATCATTCAATCTAAGTATTTCCTAATTTCCATTATGACTTCTTTTTAGATTTCCAAATATACAGTGTACCCTTTTTATAGATATCTAATGTAATTATACTGTAGTAAAAGAAAAAGTCCAACATAATTTCAATCCTTTGAAATTTTCTGAGACTTTTTATGGCCATATAATTTTTGAAAATTCACTACATATGCTTGAAAAGAATGTGTACTCTAAAAATGCTGGATGCAGCATTGTGCTCTTTAATCAACCTTATACAGTTTTGGGTTTTCATGCCTGTTTTTTTTCTATCAATTGTTGAGAAAAGTAAGTACAATCTTCTATGAAATTGTGGCTCTGTCTATTTCTTCTGTATTTCTTCAAAATACTGCTTTACAAGTTTTTGAGGCTATGTTATAAAGTGCTTATAACTTTATAACTGTTATATCATCCTGGTGAACAGAACTTTATATATTATGAAGCAAATCTTTTTATTTCTAGTAATGATTTTTGCATTTGACTACATGGCCTTTTTATACACTTATAAAACATTTTTGTCTCCCTACTGTCTTTTTCAATTATTTCTTTACAACCTTTCTATATCATTAAATAACATGTAATTTCTATTTTTTTAAAATACTATAACATTTTGCCAAAATTCAGTAATAAGAGTTTATATTTGAGTTTAAATTCCTTATCTGTTTTTGTTCTATTGTATCAAGCTTTATTTTTCCACCTTTCTTGCAAACTTTGGAGTTTACTGAATATTTATCACTTAATTTTCTTTTTCCTCTATCAGTATGAAAATTATGCCTTCTATTTTTATTCTTTTTGACATTATCCCAGAAATTAGGATATAGGTCTAACATTAATCAGATCCTTACTCATCCTTCCATGACATAGACCTCCAATTTATGCTACTGCTCTATATATTTCATTAAACATTATGACCTTTTACATTTGTGCACACATTTACCACTGTCTCTGCTCTTTATTACTTATCATATCTCAGAGTACTGATCTAGGAATAGTTTCCCTCTGCCTTAAGTACCTCCTTTACTAAATACCTGTTGTTAACACCTTTCCTAAGACTCCCATCAAAAGTATCTAAGTTGTTCTCACAATATACTTCAATATACTTTCATGCTGCTCTCTCTCCCTCCTGTATTTTACTTTTCTTTCTCTTTTCTTAACTGCATTTGGTTAATTCGTTCTACTACATATATATATATTCCACTTCACAAGTTCCATCTATTGCACAATCAACTGACAAACACATCCTGATTTTTTACAGTCAATTTTATAGAGATAAAACTGTCATACAATACTATGCACCAATTTTTAAAAATAAAGTTCAATAAATTTTGATAAATGCATACTCTCATTTAACTAAAAACAATCAAGCATAGAATATTTCTATCAACTCAAAATAGTATCTTTGTGCCATGTGACTAAATTTTCTGGAACAACCCAAAGCCCAAAGAAACACTAACCTATTTTCTGTCATTATACATTAGACCTGTCTTTTCTATAGCTGCATATAAATGGAATCAAAGCATATATTGTTTTGGGTCTAGCTTCTTTTGCTCAGCAACCCATTAATGAGATTTATCCATGCTCTTGCATGTATTAACAGTACTTTTACTTTCTATGGATATAGGACAACTTGTTTATTAAGTCTCATGTTGATGGACATTTGAGTGTTTGAAAGTCTTTGTGAATAAACATTATCATTTCTCTTGAATAAAATGTTATTTCTGGGCTGAGTGGTAAGATTGTTTTGGTTGTTAATACTTCAAGGAACTGAACAGCTGTTTTGCAAAACAGCTGTATTCTCTGACATTCCCACCAGTAATATGTGAGAGATTCAGTTGCACCACATCCTTATCAACATATAGCACTGTCAATTTTCTAACTTTAGCCCTCTAATAAATATGTATGGGCATATAATTGTGGTTATAATTTGCAATTTCTTGATGAATAATGATTTTAAGCATTCTTTCTATAGAAATGTCTTTATTTTGTTATGGCAACAGAGTTATACTTGCTTCATAAAGCAAACTGGGAAATGAACCATCCTTTTCTATTTTCTGAGTTTGCATAGAGTAGTATCTATTCACTAACCGGAAACCAGACCTAGAGTTTCTTTTCAGCAAAGTTTTACATTATGAATGCTGTTTTCTAATTCAACAGAAACCTATTCAAGTTATGTATTTCTTAATTGATCAGTTTTGGTTGTTTGTATCTTACAATTTATAATATTTGTCTAAAATTGTTCAAAAGATTTTCATACTACCCTTTTATTGTCTGTACAATCTGCAGTGATACGCCTCTCATTCTCTGTATCAGTTTAATTACCTGCTTTACTTTTTTTATTGATCACTCTGGCCAAAATTTTTGCAATTTTACTGATTTTTTCAAAATACCACTTGTGGTTTCAATAATTTTATTGTCCACCTTTTTCTGTCGTTTCATTCTGCCCTACCTTTATTATATTCTTCCCTATAATTATTTTTTACTTCATTATCTTTGCAGTTATCTTTCTAGGTTATTAAGGTAAAAGCTTAGAACACTGATAAGTGACTTTTGTCCTTTTCTAATAAAAACATCTGAAACTATACATTTCTCCTTACTCACTACTTTAGATCAATCTCATAAACTCTGATAAATTATCTTTTCATTTTCATTCAGTTAAAAATGTTTGTAATTTCACTTATGGTGCCTTATGTGCCCAGGTTTATATCATGTACTGTTTAATTTCTAAATATTTGGGAATTTTCCAGAAATCGGTTACTGAATCCCGACTGAATTCCTTGTGTTCATAAAACATGCTTTGTTAGGTTATAATCATTTTAAATTAATTGAGACTTAATTTCCAGGTAGCATATGATATACTGTGTTAGTGAATATTCTATGAACACTTGAAAAGAATGTGTATTTGCAGTTGTTGGGGGGAATGTACTATAAATGTCATTTAGGTCCAGCTGACAAAATATTCTTTAAGTCTTCTATATTTCTATTGGTTTTCTGTCTAATCTTTCTCTTTTAAGTTCTATCAGTTTTTGTGTCGTGTATTTTGAATCTCTGATATTAATGCATTTTTAACATTATGTCTCCTTTGTGAATTGACTTCATCATTATTATAAAATGCTCCTCTTTATCCTTGTTCTAAAGTCCTGTAAGAGCTTTTGCACACCAAAGAAAACCATAAAGCGGACTAAAAGACAACCCTCAAAATGGGAGAAAATATTTGCAAACAAAGCAACGGACAAAGGATTAATCTCCAAAGTATACAAGCAGCTCATGCAACTCAATATAAAAAAGAAAAACCACCAATCAAACAATGGGTAGAAGACCTAAATAGACATTTCTTCAAAGCAGACATATAGATGGTCAACAAACACATGAAACAATGCTCAACACAGTTCATTATTAGAGAAATAAAAACCAAAACTACCATCAGGTATCATCTCAGTGTCTGCGATGTTCATTTATGTTGCAGCACGTATTATTACTTCACACCACATTTGTACATCCATGTGATAGCTAATGGACTGTTTTCACATTTTTGGCTTATTGTCAATAATGCTACTATGTACATTTGTGGACATATATTTTCATTTCTATTGGGTAAGTACACATAGAAATGAAATTTCTAGGCTATATGGTATTTTTATGTTTAACATTTTAGGAAACCACCAAACTGTTTTGCAAAGTAACTAGACCATTTTTATATACTCCCACTAGTATTTTCTCCAGTCTTACCACTTGTTTTTTCAACTATAGCCATTTCGGTGAGTATGAAGTAGTATCTCATTTTCCTAGTGACTAATGATATTGAACATCTTATTGATGTGCTTATTGGAGTAGGAAATGGCAACCAACTCCAGTATTTTTGCCTGGAAAATTCCATGGACAGAGGAGCCTGGTGGGCTACATCCACAGGGTCACAAAGAGGGAGACCCGACTGAGCACGCACACTGTATTATTGGTAATTCAAATATGTTCTTCAGTAAAATGTCTATTCAAATCCTTTGCTCATTTTTTTTTTTAAGTATTTATTTGGCTGCAAATTCTAGTACCCAGACCAGGGATTGAATCCATGTCCCCTGCATTTGAAGTATAGAGTCTCAACCACTGGACCAGAGAAGTACCTGCTTATTTTTTAGTTGGGGTCATTTGCCTTTTCATTATTGAGCTACAAAAGCTCATATGGATATAGGGTCCTTATCAGATATATGATCTATCTGCAAATATTTTCTACAAGTCAGTGGGTTGTCTTTTCACTTTCATAATGTTGTCTGCTGAAGCACAAAGGTTTGTAACTTTGAGTCCAATTTATCAATCTTTTTTGTGTGTATCTGTTTTTAGGCTCCCCATTATTTGTCTACTCCTAAGTGAATATCACAATGTGTTAAGGATTAATATTTGATGATTTTAAAAAATATTCCTAATATCACTCAATGGCTTTCTTAACAAAGGTTCAGCATATCATTTATTGGAGCTACTCTTGCTTATAGTCTCTATGATCAACTAAAAATGTCAACTCAAAAGGAAAAAAAAAAAACACTTGTTTCTTTTTGGTATATGGATGTAGCCAAATTATATCCAGTAAACTTATTATACTTTTCTGATAGTTTTAATAATATACATATGGATTTTCTTATATTATTATATACAAATGCCTATGGAAAACTACAACTGTAAAGTCCTTTCGAATCACTGTGCTTCCCCGCTCTTTAATTTTATTATTTTGCCTAAGGCCTCCACTTGATGTTAAACAGAACTGGAAACATCCTACATACACAAGAAGAAAGATGAAAATTATAGCATGCTTCACATCCAAAACTCTGCAACACAGAAGATAATGGAATGACACCTTTAAAGTGCTGAAACTATCAACCCAGAATTTTGTACTTAACAAAAATATCCTTCAAAAATAAAGGTGAAATAAAAACATTTCAGACAGACAAAAACTGAGAGATTACCAGAAGACCTGCACTACAAGAAATGTGGAAGAAAATTCTTCAGGCAGAAGAATATGTGACAACTCAGACATCTGGATCTACAGAAAGAAATGAAGATTCCCCCAAATGGATAAAGAGGAAAAGAAATGTAAAAGAAAATTTCCCATTTGAGGGGACCAAGTCAAACTTGAAAGATTTTGCATAGCAAACCACAAACAAAATGCAAAGACACCCTACAGAGTGAAAGAAAATATTTGCAAATGATGTGACTGACAAGGGCTTAATTTCGAAAATATAAAAACAACTCACACAACTTAATATGAAAAAAAAAACTAAAACCCTATCAAAAAATGAGCAGGAGACCTAAACTGACAATTCTTCAAAGAAGACATACAAATGGTCACATAGCCTGGAAAGGTGTGTATGCGGAATCTTGGCAGGTGCTTTAGCACCTTCAAAAGTCAGTTTTTCTAGGCTGATTCAGTGAGACTCATAAAGGTATTATTTGGTTTATAATTCCAAGTCAACTGATTTTGCTGTTTAGTGATAAGATAGAGCAATGCTAAAAAGAAACTTTGCTAAGAAAGAGATCTAGTAAAGGAACTGGTATATCCATAATACAAACTCTTAACTACTTACATTTCTGGGAGGAAAAAACAAAAACTAAGTGGCCATTTTAATTTCTTAAACCATGTTTCTTTCCCCTTTGGGGCTAACCTTTATATGGTGTTCTGCCAGAATTTCTCTTTTTCAATATATAAACATCGTTTTTCATCCTATAATACAGGTTGCCTTCACAAATGCATATTAGCTGAAAGAATTTCAGTTTAAAAAAAAAAACAAAAAAACATGGAAAACAGTATGAAGGTTCCTTAAAAAACTACAAGTGCAGCAACCACACGATCCAGCAATTCTACTCCTGGACATATAGCTGGGTAAGATGAGAACTCAGTTTGAAAAGATACATGCACCCCGATGTTCATAGCAGTACTATTTAAAACATCCAAGACGTGGCAAGCAACTTATGTGTCTATCAACAGATGAATGGGTAAAGATGTTGTACACACACACACACAGGAATAAAGAATAAAATACTGCCATTTGCAGTACATGGATGGACCTTGAGACAATCATAAGCAAATCAAATGAGAAAGATAAATATCACATGGTATCACTTAAATATGAAATCTTAAAAATAACACAAATAAGTTTATTTACAAAACAGAAACAGATTCAAAGACATAGAAGAAAAACTTATGGTAAGGGGAAAGGGGGAGGGATATTTTAGGAGTATGAGATAAAGAGAAACACACTACTATGTATAAAATAATCAATGAGGATTTACTGTATAGTACAGGGAACCATATTCAGTATCTTGGAATAGTCCATTCTTGGAAAAGAATCTGAATATACACATAAACACACACACATATGCACACATCTGGATCACTTTGCTGTACACCTGAATTAGCACAATAATGTGAATTAACTATACTTTAATCTTTAAAAAGATAAGTTTCCCAGTTTTAATTGCTCTAAAAGATAACTGACCAAAGTAAAAATAGTAGCAATACTGGTTAACAGCATATGTAAAATTTTTGCAAATAACATATTTGATAAAGAATTTATATATAGAAAATATAGAGAACTCTTGAGAAAACCCCTTAAATATTTTTTAAAAAGGGTACCGGACACATCACTAAAGAAGACAAAGGGATGGCAAATTAGCATATGAAAGGTACTTACATTTATCATTGATATGCAAATTAAAAACCCAACAAAACATCACTACATACCTACTAGAATGTAGGTATCATGTGGCTAATATCACATGCTAGTAGGGATGCACAGCAACTGGATTTCTCATAAACTACACTATGGAATGCCAAGTGGCATAACTACTTTGGAAAACAATTTGACAGTTTCTAATAAGGTAAACACACACTAGCACATGATCCAACAATCTCACTGCTAGATATTTAACCAACAGAAATGAAAACTATGTTCATACAAAAATCTGTACACAAGATTTGTAGAGTTTCATTCACAGCTACTCAGTGCTGAATGGATAAACTGATATAAGAGAACACTATGAAGCAAAAGCAATAAACCATTGATACATGCAACAACATAAATATATCTCAAATGCATATCATTATGTGAAGGAAACCAGAATCAAAAGTACATACTGTATGATTCCATTTATATAACACACTGGAAATAGCAAAACTATAGGGTCAAAATCAGATCAATGGTTCCTAGTGCCTGGGAGCAGCTAAGGAGATGACTATCAGGGGGCATAAAAGAACTTTGAGTATGGTGGAACTACTGTGTATATTGAATGCTGAGGAGTTGGTTAGCCAACTCTTAGGTGTCAGAACTATACTCTGTAAATCATACCTTAATAAGCCTGGCCAATGGGACTTTCCTGGCAGTCCAATGGTTAGGATTCTGCACTTTCACTGCAGGGGGCATGGGTTTGACTCCCTATCAGGGAATTAATATTCTGCAAGCTGCATGGCACAGGGCTTCCCAGATGGCACAGTAGTAAAGAATATTCTTGCCAATGCAGAAGATGCTGGAGACTCGGGTTCAATCCCTAGGTCAGGAAGATCCCCTAGGGGAGGAAATGGGAACCCACTCCAGTATTCCTGCCTGGAAAACCCCACAGACAGAAGAGCCTGGTGGGCTACAGTCCACGAGGTCACAAAGACTCAGACATGACTGAGTGAACATATATGCAAGCTGTCTGGGGCAGCCAAAAAAAGAAACCTCACCAAAAAATGTTGAATATGCTATAGATGATTTCCGAAGCAGAGAAAGGTGGGAGTCATTATTAAGAACTAGATGAACTGTAGTTATACAGTTATAACTGAGGTTATACAGCTTGATAGGTTATCCTCATCAAAAATAAAGTCAACATGAATGATGTCAGGGTTTAGAGCAAATACAGAAGACTGAAAGTCAGATGTCACAGTAATCAATGGATGTGGAAAGATAACAGTTTTCTGCATGCCGGTGGAATACTAAATTTGATACATGAACTTCAAAAATAAACACCGTTTTGAACAGAAATAGAACAAAGACTTGAAAGCAAAAGTATGAACAAATATACACAGAAAAACTATTCAAAAAAAAGTTTTTGAGACTAAAAGTATGAGAAGTCAAATATTAATATAAGTAAGGATAATGTGGTATGTTCGTATGAATGAGATTTTATAGGAGAGTTCATCACATGATCTCAATCCCTTCCCTGATAGGTGAAATCACCATCTATATATATATATTCACTCCTCATCTTCTATTCTGGTCAGGTGTTCTTACCCTGTCTCAGCACTATTTCACAAACAACGTTCATTCCTTTTTCTTTTCCTCGAAAGACCTCTACCTTTGGATTCCATTCCTTCTTTTGTCTACTAAAGCCCAGGTCATCTAAGAAAGTATCCCTAATCAAACCATTCCTCATTAATTATCTGTTCATCTTTAAATGTCTGTTTTACTTATTTGTGCCACATAATTTAAAGACCTAAGTTTTTTCAATGAAGCCTTTCCAAACTCAAGTGTAACTAAACTGAGTTCAGGTAACCAGGGTTCGGATAGTTTGATCTTTTAAATTTGAATATTTGAATTCAGAAGTATCTTGAGAAATCCATTGTCTCCATAAGCCCTATAGTGGCATTCTAATATTTGGCATGCAAACTTATTCCATGATGGTCTCATATTTCTGAATAGATTAACAAACTCTCAAGTGAACAGAAACCAAAACAAAAAACCCATCTCTCTTTAGAAGAAATCTGGTTTGGAAAATACAGTCACCAAATCTATTACAAATAAGCAAGAAGAATTAGTATTTTGTCCCACTCCTACAAAAGACAAGCTCTGGGCAAAAATTTGAAGTCTCCTCACAAAAGGTCACATTTTCCTTTCCTATATTCTCTTTGGCTCACTAATACCATTCTGAAAGTCTAAGACTATGCTGAAACTAATCCTTCCTCATTCTGGTCAAATAGAGGTATACCTGAACTAATGATTACAGAAGGAGCATACCAAGTGATGGTGAGTAGTAATGGGGAACTAAAGTAGAGTGGCGATAAAACTTGCTGATAAGTAACAATATTGTAAACTTGAGTGACGGTAGGTACCCATACTGATGCTTTTTGCATTCCTGACTCTGCTTATCATAATGCTAATTATTAAAGTTGACCTGATATCTAAAAATTTAATACTGTATTTCTATAATGAAATACATCTTATATTTACAAGTAGAAAAGCTTTGTATATCTTCAAATTCTTGAGTTGCTAGATTCAATTCTATGTTTTAAAAAACTAATTAAATGTATGTAATTCTCATTCAAGTAGAGAAAACTCTGACCTATGTAACATGCCAACTGACTATCTTTTCCTAAGGTCACAATTATTTAATGAAGTGCATCTTCAGTAAGTACTGGGATGATAAATCTATTTAAGTATATCTTTACTTCCATGGTGGTAAATCCACGCACTGCATTCACTATAAAACTATACTGACTAAAACTATAGTTTATACAAAATTTCAACACTTTGTATCTGCTAGAATCCTGCTTTCAAATACTGACTGCTGAATTTAAATGTAATAAACATTAAAGCAAAAGGCAAGAATTCAGACTTTGGAGGTGAAAGAGACAGGGAAAGGTGGTGTCAGAGGTTTTCCAGAAATGAGGACATCCAAACTGAGTCTTAATGGAAGACTGGGAATTAGCTGGGCAAAACAAGGAAAAGCATATTACACATTTAGCAAAGGAGAGCAGCATGCCTAGATAGGGAAAAGAAAGCTTAATACTGTATGCTTGAATACAGCACTACCCAATGAAACTTTGTATAATGACGGAAAATGTTCTGTGTTTGTGCTATCCAAACAGGTGATGAAAAACTGATTTTTAAATTTTACTACGTTTCAATTAATTCAAACAGCATGTCTAGAAGTTAAAAGGGTATGATAAAAATAAAGAATGTGATTTGAAAGAAGGGTAATATAAAAGCCTGGAGAGAGGCACATGACATGGTATGAAGGGCCTAACACATTTTGCCAAGTAGTTAATTTTTATCCTGGAAGCCAAATGAGCCACGGCAGGCATTTAAGTAGTCAAAGGACAGGATTAACTTTGCATTCAGAAAAGATCACTCAAGCAGCAAGTGGCATACAGACTAACGTGAGGAAAAATGAATAAGGCTTAAAATGGTCAGAAAACCAGCAAAAATACAGCAGAGAAAACAAGAATGTAAGTTCAGGGAGAAGTATAGCTAAGAAAAAAAAAGAAGAATGCCTTTGAGTCATATAATACAATTAAATGGAAAAAATAAATGGTGACAGAGTTTCATCATTTTAAGGTGGGATTTCTAGCTTGAGAACTGAGTGAACAAACATTCACTGAGACAGAAAATCCACGAAGTGTTTTTTTATTTTTCAATTTTGTCTTATATGATTGGTAACTATAAAAGGAGTTCATTTTTGGATATGCTAACTTGGATATGTGGGCATAAATTAAAACAAAAACATTTGGAGGTAGAAACACAGAGAATATCAGTACACAGATGGAAGACAGAGTTTCATTTTCTAATTAATTGAAACAACTTATCATCAAGTATCAGATTCAAAATATTTTAAAATTACCATTTAAGTTTTTCTATTGTAGTTGCTAATATTATAATGATATTACTGTTTTTACTACAAATGTTCAGTATTTCAGTACATAATTGAAGAAAAGTTAGTATGTCATCTGGTACCATGCTACCCACAAGCCCCCCTCCAAGCCTGCCAAAACTCAAACTCTAAAAAAAAGCCATACTGTATCCCAACTCAGGAATTCAGCCTACAACACATTCCAACCTCCCATTCTTGCCTCCAAAACATGTCTAGATAATGTCTACAAATTCTTAAAATCTTGGTTTAAAAAAAAAAAAATCACTGAAACCGTAAAACTCCTAGACGAAAACACAGCAGAAAAGCTCCTTGACATTGGTGTTGGCAACAATTTTTTTAGATATAACACCAAAAGCACAGGAAAACAAATGTAAAAATAAACTAGTGGGACTACATCAAACTTTGCTTCTGCAGAGCAATGAAAACCAACAATGACCAAGCAATCTATAAAAATATTCACAAACCATGTATCTGAGAAGAGGTTAATATCCAAAATACATAGAGAACTCACATAATTCAATTGCAAAAAAACAATCTGATTGAAAAGTGGACAGAAGAACTGAATAGACATTTCTCCAAAGAAGATATACACAAATGACTACAGGACCATGAAAGGTACTAAACATCAATAATCATCAGGGAAATGTAAATCAAAACCACAATGAGATATCACCTCACATGTGTTAGGATGTGCTAAGCCACTTCAGTCATATCTGACTCTGTGCGACACCATGGACTGTAGCCCACCAGGCTCCTCTGTGCACGGGATTCTCCAGGAAAAAATACTGGAGTGGGCTGCCATGCTCTCCTCCAGGGGATCTTCCTGACCCAGAGATCGAATCTATGTCTCTTGTGGCTCCTGCATTGGCAGGCAGGTTCTTTAGCACTAGCACCACCTGAGAAGCCTTCTGTTAGGATGGCTGTCATCAAAAAGACAAAATATAAGTGTTGGGGAGGGTGTGGAAAAAAGGGAACCCTTGTGTACTGTTGGTGGGAATGTAATGCAGCCACTATGGAAAACAGTATGGAGGGGCCTCAAAAAATTAAAAATAGAACACAGGATCCAGCAGTTCCACTTCTAGGTATATACTGAAAGGAAACAAAAATCACTATCTCAAGAAAATATGTGAACCTGTGTGTTCATTGCAGCATTGTTTACAGCGGCCAAATGTACTAAGGAAACAATCTATGTGTCCATCAGTGCATGAACAGATGAAGATGTGACATGACATGGACTGAGAATGGAATATCATTCAGGCATGAAAAGAAGGGAACTCTGCAAAGACATGGATGAATCTAAGGACATTATGCTAAGTAAAATTAGCAGACAAAAACAAACTGGATGATCTCCCTTATATGTGGAATCTGACAAAAAAAGAAAATAAGTCAAATTCAGAGAAACGGAGGGTGGAACAGTGGTTACCAGGGATGGGAGTCTAAGTGGAGATGGAGCACTGTTAATCAAAGAGTATACACATTCCATTATAAGATGAACAAGCTCTGGACATCTAATGTACAGCATCATGACTATAGTTTGTAATCTTGTGTTGCATACTTGAAATTTGCTAAGAAAGTAGATTTTAAGCTTTCTCATCACACACACTAAAAAAGTTAACTATGTGAGGTAACAGGTAATTGACCTGACTGTGGTAATCACTGCACAAAGTATACATATGTCCAATCATCACATTGTGTACTTTAAATATATACGTTTGTCAATTATACCACAAAAAAGCTGGGGGAAGGGGGGAAGAATCACTGCCTCAGATTTAAAGTTCATATTCTAATCTGACTTTAGCTTAGACCAGACCCATTGTTACATGCTTTATATTATATAGTACTTTCCTTGGAGCACTATCACAATTCTAATTAATCATGTATAATTTTTAATGTATCTTCCAAACTAATCAATTATTCACTTAACAAATATTTGCATGTCTACCAGGTGTTCTACAAGGTGACATCATTGAGTAAAAAGAGATAAGAATTCTGCTCTAAGCTCAAACCTGTGGAAGAAGACTGATAGGAAAAGAAAAAAAAAACACACAAATAAATCTTGATATTTTTATTTGACAAATGCCACAAAATTGTATAAGCTCCAAAAAGGAAAGGACCATGTCATTTTGCTTGCTATGACAGCACTAGAATCTGGCCCATGTAAGGCATTCATATATTTGTTGAATACATGTTTGAGAGAAAAATTACACTCTGAGACCAAAGGCATTTATTCTCAAACAATTATTAAAACACAGCCAAACCTGTAAGTTAAAAACTTAATAATTATCTTTGTCCCATTAAGTATCTTTCTGAAATTCACAACCATTTATTTACATCCATCTTGTTCTAAGAGGAACCCATATTTGTGTCTTGCTTAACTTAGTGCTTTTTCTATTTCTTGGACTCTAAGACACTTTAGCTTCAATGTAACTACTGCTTCTTTGTTAGTGTCTGCCCTGGTGGCTCAGATGGAAAAGAATCTGCCTGCAATGCAGGAGACCTGGGTTCCATCCCTGGGTCAGGAACATCTCCTGGAGGAGGGAATGGCTCCCAGTATTCTTGTCTGGAGAATTTCATGGACAGAGAGCATGGCGGACTACAGTCCATGGTGTCGCAAAGAGTCAGGCGTGACTGACACTTTCACTTCTTTGTTTAGCACTTTCTTACTATTCTGTTCTTTCTGTAAGCCTATGCCAAATATATTTTCTTCTCTGACTTAAGGACTGTGGTAACTCGATGTGGTAACCTGAGTAATAAAAGTGTCTCTCTTTGAATGGATAAGAAAGCTGTGGTACATATACACAATGGAATATTACTCAGCTACTAAAAAGAATACATTTGAATCAGTTCTAATGAGATGGATGAAACTGGAGCCCATTATTCAGAATGAAGTAAGCCAGAAAGATAAACACCAATACAGTATACTAACGCATACATATGGAATTTAGAAAGATGGTAACGATAACCCTATATGCAAGACAGAAAAAGAGACACAGATGTATAGAACAGACTTTGACTCTATGGGAGAAGGTAAGGGTGGGATGATCTGAGAGAACAGCATCGAAACATGTATACTATCAAGTGTGAAACAGGTTGCCAGTCCAGGTTGGATGCATGAGACAAGTGCTTGGGGCTGGTACACTGGGATGACCCAGAGGGATGGGATGGGGACGGAGGTGGGAGGGGGGTTCAGGATGGGGAACACATGTAAATCCATGGCTGATTCATGTCAATGTATGGCAAAAACCACTACAATATTGTAAAGTAATTAGCCTCCAACTAATAAAAACAATTGGGAAAAAAATAATAAAATAAAAAATAAATAAATAAAAGTGTCTCTCTTACAAGGTGCTAAAGTCTCCCTAATCCCCAAACATGCAAATAAATGGAACTACTGGCATCTACTGGTATTAAGGATTCTGCTAAACACCCTACAATACACAGGACACCTCCACACAGTAAAGAATTGTCTAGTCCAAAACTAGTGCCAAGGTTGGTTTGAAACTCAGCATTAAGGGAACTAGGTTCAACATGTCTGAATAGACACTAGAAGAGAAAAATCTTAGTGAGTGAAAGTTGTTCACTCGTGTCCAACTCTTTATGACCCCATGGGCTGTAGCCTGCCAGCCTTCTCTGTCCATGAAATTCTCCATGCAAGAACACTGGAGTGGATAGCTGTTACCTTCTCCAGGGGATCTTCCAAATCCAGGGATGGAACCCAGGTCTCCTGCACTGCAGACAAATTCTTTACTGTCTGAGTCTTCACTAGACGAGAAAAACTCAAAGAATGTCTTAATTATTCTCTAATTTACATTTATACAACAAATGGAAAAAACCAGTCAAATGGAATTACTGAAGAATAAGCACATGTATAAGATAAATAGCTACCCTGTTTGAGACTTAAACATAACTGATTTGACACGAGAATAATTATTTTACTGTATCTAAATGCTTCTTAGTCATTGTTGGAAAAAAAGGTCTCATCCTCTCATTAAAAACTATTAGCATTCCCTGATTTTTATATCTGAGTCTGTCTTGTCTTCTCATAAAATATAGAATGATAATGGAGTTAAGATTCACACTGGAGTCTTAAATTTGCCACCATACCAGCGATGTGTTCTTGGACAAATGATATAACATCTCTGAGTGACTAATCCTTCTCTAAGATTTGGAATGTCATCAACACTTTGAATGTTGAAGATTTAATTATTGTTTTCAACATTTAATAAAACAATACATTTCAGGTACAGAGCTAATTTGTACAGAATTTCTTAATGTGTTGAGTTCAGTTGCTAAGTCGTGTCCTACTCTTTGCAACTCCATGAACTGCAACATGCCAGACTTCCCTGTCCTTCACCATCTCCCAGAGTTTGCTCAAACTCATATCCACTGGGTCAGTGATGCAATCCAGCATTAATTGAATTTATTAATAAAATGCAACAAATCAATAAATAAATGCTAAACACATCAGAAACTAGAAATATACAATTCAATTATTCAAACTAGATTTTACTCCTACCTGAGTACACAGGCACAAATCAGGAAACATTCTGACCGGGCTGTATTCATATTATTTCCCTTTATCTTTTACTAAGTTTGTAAGTTACTCTTATTAAGTTATAATAAGAAAATATTCATATTTTATAGCACCTACAATGTCTCATTTCAAGCAAACCTAATAGGTAAAATGACTTAAGTTCCTATACAAATGAAAATATGGGATAATAATATGCTTTAGGAAGAAACAATAATTTTAAAAAGAAGGTTTGCTGAGCATTTAAAACAAACATACAAAAACTCAAGGTGCAACTTTTATGAAAGACATCTGACTCAGAAGGCACATCTGACTCCTACACTGAAATAACTTATAGAAAGTAGACTATGAAGGCTTTATAGAAAACTGACAGCAAAAGAAAAATACATACCTCCAGAATGGAGGAAAGGGAATGGGATGGGTAAAAGACAGATAAGAATTTCAACTTCATCTGCCATGTTTTATTTCTTAAGATAGAAGGTGCGTGGTGCGTGCAGGCACTGCCATGTCTGACTCTGTGACCCCATGGACTATAGCCCACCTGGCTTCTCTGTCCATGGGATTCTCCGGGCAAGAACACTGGAGTGGGTTGCCATTTCCTCCTCCAGGGGATCTTTCCAACCCAGGGATCGAACCCAGGCCTCCTGCGTCTCCTGCACTGGCACATGGATTCTTCTATCACTTAGCCACCTGGAAACTCCAACAAAGAAGGTACATGAATATATATTATATTACTCTGTAAGTTTTTGAAGCCCTGATATAGTTTATAAACTGAAAAAAGTTTTATGTTTTCAAACAGTAAATGTGTTAAAGATTCATCTTTACTGAACATTACTCTTAGCAGTACAGAAAATGTGAAGTTTACTAGAGTATCTCTGATTACCAAGGCTCTTATAATGGACACAGAAGTCACCGTTCTAATCAACTTTCACCATTTAAAAGAATAGACAGCTATACTAATTCTGCTTAGAACTTTTCAATGGGTCTCTACTGCTTACAGAATGAATTCTAACTATTCTAGGATAAATTATTGGCCTTCCCTGATCTGCCCCTGGTGATTAGCCAATCTCATTTTATACAACTCCATTATAATTAATATGCCACTTATAAGAAACTAATCTATCAGTTATTTACAAATCTGAGCTTCTGCTTGTCTTTCTGAAATGCTTTTCCCCCAACTTTGTGGATCTGTCAAGTATTCTTCCAAACTAACCTAAAACATTTTCTTCCAGCTTTATAACTCAGAGTAATTAACCACATTAAGCAGCAGTTTGTTCATGTGCAAAAGATCTGGCATACAAGAAATACTGTCCAAATGGTACCATAAATACTTTTCCAATCTTACTTGTCAGAAGTCACTGTTATTAGCACCACATTCTCCCAAGTATGTTCACATACTAACTTGAGACTTCTCTTTTTTCTTCTTGATTGAGATTGATTAGCAACTTGACAACAGAGACAACATTAGTGCCTTTTTATTAAGCCTAGGATCTATCATAGTGATTCACCTAATAAATGTAGTTGAATTCACCTAAAATGAAGTTGACAGAGAATCTGACAGAAGGGACAGAAGGACCATCTACACTGTGTAACATAAAGGTTTTTCAATAAGAAATAGAGCGTTTTTAAATAAGAAAGACTACAAATGTAAAAATGAGCATTTGTAGCAAATGCAGTGTTTTAGAGACAACTAAAACACATGACAAAGTCTTCATAGAGTCAATATTTTTGTTACACTCCTAATAAAAACACCTGCCTTAAGGTCATAGTTTAAGGGGGAAGAAAAACAAAAAGTAGACAAGCTCAATAAACATTATATAGAATCCCTGAGACGGGCAAGAAAAGAGTGCTAAAGCCAATAAGATGGTGGAAGGCACATTATCTTTAAACTTGGGGGGTTAGGTGTTAATGGCATGGTGGTTAAAGAAAAAGATAAAAATGTTTCTGAAGCAACAAATTCAAGATGAAAAAGGCTAAAAATGAAAAAATACTCTTACAAATCAAGCAAATAATGTTCAAGTATAAATTAAGTACAAGGTAAG
This sequence comes from Cervus canadensis, assembly GCF_019320065.1. Lineage (NCBI taxonomy): Eukaryota > Metazoa > Chordata > Mammalia > Artiodactyla > Cervidae > Cervus > Cervus canadensis. The sequence continues at coordinate 27,039,000 of NC_057404.1, read as the reverse complement.
TAACTTGCAAAAGTAACCAGCTTTTAAGGCACAAGAAACTCAAAAGCAAAATATACTATAAACTCTGGCTTATTTCAATGACTTAACTCTACCTAATTCAGTGACTTAATTATGTAAAAAAAAAAAAAAAAGAAGTTTTGAAAGTCACAAGAGGATAGGGGCAGTGGCGAGTCTATGTTCTTTGAAGTCTCAACTCACTTCTGATAGAGCACATTATTTGTAAAATTACTGTCTTGGCTCCATTTGTCTTTGGCTATGTCCAAAACAACACCACTTTCAAAGAGTAAATAATTTCATTCACCACAAATAAGATTAACAAATGTGCCACAAATTTTAAGAAAATTTCCAAAGGTATTTTGCATGATAGCTGTATGGTAGAAAAGTTACGAAAGGGACAACATAGATGCCTGACAAATGAAAAAATTTCAACACAACTTGATAATAATCAAAAATTTTAAGGTAAATCTATACATCAAACTGGGCTTCCCTGGTGGCTCAGTAGTAAAGGATCTGCTTGCAATGCAGGAGATGCAGGAGACATGGGTTCAATCCCTGGGTCCAGAATATCCCCTTGAGAAGGAAATGGCAACCCACTCCAGTACTCTTGCCTGGGAAATCCCATGGATAGAAGAGTCTGGCAGGTTACAGTCCATGGGGTCACAAAAGAGTCGAACGTGACTTAGCGACTAAACCACAAGTATGTTACTCAATTTCCATTAAATTTATGTTTATTTTCTAGCAATGAAAGCATGAACATATTGAAAAAACTCACTCACTCTACAATTATTTACGTACTTAGTGGGTGCCAAGAAAGCAGGGAGGAGAAAACTTGTTTTTTCCTTTACACATAGACACACATACACAAACACTTCTTACTTGCTGGGAAATACAGCATAAATGTTTATATGACAGAGAAAGGAGAGAGTGATTATCAATGCATACAAAACGATCCCAAATACAAACTTGGAAAGAATAAGAAACGTTTCCTGGAAAAAACGAAATCTAATTAGCTAAAATGTAACAAAAATAATCCAGGAGTAGAATCAAAATTAAAAATGCACAATGTTTAAGAATGTCAACCATATTGTTTATAATAATGTAAACTGGAAACAGTTCAAAATTCTTCAAAACATGATAGGTGAATAAGTTATCACAGACTTACACATTAGAATATTATAGAGCAAAGAAAATGAATATATCTATAGGAGGCCACAAGAATGAATCTGACAACCATAGTAAGTTAAAGAAGCTATACACAAAGAATAAATGCTATATAATTCCATTTAAGCAAGTGAAAGTGAAAGTCACTCAGTTGTGTCCTGTGACCCACATGGACTATACAGTCAATGGAATTCTCCAGGCCAGAATACTGGAGTGAGTGGCCTTTCCCTTCTCCAGGGGACCTCCCAACCCAGAGACTGAACCCAGGTCCTCCACATTGCAGGCGGAGTTTCCCAAAATAGGCAAATACAATTTATGGCATTAAGAAGTCAGAATACTATTCATGTTTGAGGGTGGAGAGATTAATGATTGGGAGGGATTATCAGGTGACTTCCGGGGTGTTTATTTCTTAATCTGGTGGTACAAGAGTACATTCACTTTGTTCACTGAAGTGTAAATTTATAATCCATATACTTTTCTCTTTATAGTTATACTTTTAAAAGTTTACAAAAAGAAAAAATGGCAGTTATTGGTAATCCAAAAGGAAAAATGCTAAAGCCTGAAGGCACAGTGCTTGACCCAAAAAGGGTTTGGCATCGCCCCTCTGTAAAATTCTAAGTATGAAACTTAAACTCAGGATTACTGTAGGATTAAAGGACAGAATATGTGTAAAGCACTTATCTGACACAAATATTTATAGGTGTTTAATAAATGTTAACTATTACTATACTACTGTGCTACTGATGCAGTTCCTTGACTGTAGTGATAAAGGTGGAATGACAAAAAGGCTAAAGAAAAGAGATAACAGGTTATGCTAGGGTTTTCTAAAATATTTTACTTTATCCTAAGGTGGTGGGGAACCAACGAGGAATTTTACACAGATGGTAAAATGATCACATTTGAGTTTAGGAAAACTGTCTAAGGAAAGAAGACATGAAGCTTAAAGCAGGATGTTAAGAAGAGGCTATCAACAAATCATACAGAGAGGTCCAGTAAACAGAAAGGAAGGAAAAAGGCACTGACTTGAAAATCAATACACACAAGCTACTTTGAAAAGAATAGCTTATAACTTTATAAAGGTTACAAAATTACTAAGTGACACCTAGAATAAAAGACAACCTAAATTCATAATTTGCTACAAAAATATCAATTTAATATTTTTCATATAATTCTAAGTTAAGCACGGGGCTTCCCAGGTGACTCAGTGATAAAGAATCTGTCTGACAGCGCAGGAGAAGAGGAGACCCCTGCAGATTCGATCCCTGGGTCAGGAAGATCCTCTGGAGTAGGAAATGGCAACCTGCTCCAGGACTCTTGCCTGGACGATTCCATGGACAGAGGATCCTGGAGGGCTACCGTCTATAGGGTGACAAAAAGACACAACTGAGCAACTGAGCACACAGAGCAACTTCAAGCAGACAAATGTCAACAGGACATTCTCTTCAACTATTCATTAAAATTAAACTAAAACTAATTTTTTAAAAGTCTCCTGGAATCATCACAATTGTTATTACTAATGACAAATCATACATATATGTGGACAGATATTTATACATCTATGCCTCTGTAGCTCCCTGGTGGTTCAGACGGTAAAGAATCTGCCTGCAATGCAGGGGACCTGGGTTTGATCCCTAGGTCGGGCAGATTCCCTGGAGGAAGAAATGGTAACCCAGTCCAGTATTCTTGCCTGGAGAATTTCATGGACAGAGGAGCCTGACGGGCTACAATCAACGTGGTAACAAAGAACAGGACATGACTGAGCAACTAACACTTCATGCCTCTATATATCCCTACTTATACGTATCTCCTAAAAATTCAGATTTTCCAAGTCATAAATTAATTTGATATGGATCTGAATAAACACTTGAGACCAAATTTTAAGTATCAAATTATCATGAGTGTTAACAAATTTGCAACACTAATGTAAAAACACTTTTAGTAAGTTACTGTTATTTCAGCAACAACCAAATATGATGAATGCTCTGAGATTCTTTGACACATTAGCTATATCTGTTAATTCAGTGGTTCTACAAGATGAAAAACAATGAACTGCTCTTCAACATATGCAATAAATCTGTTAATAAGCAGAACCTTCTTTGATTTGCTTGATGAATATAAAATATCAGATAGGTCCAAGACATAAGCATCAATGCTTTATTGGTTTTACGGCCATTTAAAAGTAGACAAAAAGATAGGAGGGGAAGGAAGAGGAAGAGGAGAGGAGACGAGAGGGAAGAGAAGAAATGAGTAAATTTCTAGGATCTAGAACTCACCTTTTCTGGCTCATAACAAAATCAAAGGGAGTCATATATAGTTTATATTAAGCCTAAAAGTAAGCAGTAATGTATCATAAATGTCATGACATTTTTCACAACACTGGCACTTAAAGCCCAAGTACCACAAAGAAATGCGTTATCTGGCTTTGTTCACATCAGAACATGGAATGGACTGATTGCTGCATTCACACAACCAGCATCCAAAATGTTTTGTCCTAATGAAAATTTTAACAATACTATTGTTAAAGCTGGGTCACAGAAATATGGGGATTCATTATGCTTTCTTTTCTAAATATTTAAAATGTCCCATAATGATTCTTATAAATTATACCCAAGATTTCAAATATTCTCCTGGGAAAGCTACTCTTATTTCTCCAAAGAAAGAGTAATCAGTGTTTGCCGAGGTTTGGTATAAAAGAGAGATCTGCAACAGTGCTGCTGTGCTGTGCTTAGTCGCTCAGTCACGTCCAGCTCTTTATGACCCCATGGAATGGAGCCCACCAGGCACCTCTGTCCATGGGGATTCTCCAGGCAAGAATACTGGAGTGGGTTGCCATGCCCTCCTCCAGGGGATCTTCCCAACCCAGGGATCGAACCCAGGTCTCCCACACTGCAGAAGGATTCTTCACTGAGCCACCAGGGAAGCTCAAAAATACTAGAGTGGGTAGCCCATCCCTTCTCCAGGGGATCTTCCCAATCCAGGAATTGAACCAGGGTCTCCTGCATTGCTGGCAGATTCTTTACAAGCGGAGCTACCAGGGAAGCCCGGATGGAATGTGGAAAGTGGCATTCCTGTGAACTTCACCACTTAAAAGCTAACTAACAAAAATGTCAATTAACACCCAATTAAATATCAGAATAAGGATTAAATCCTTGGGAAGAAAAACATTCACAATCCGGCTTCAAACCAATTTTTATACTCTCATGGTTTCTGCCAAACTGGAACTTTTGGGCATGCTTTAATAATTTTCAAAAAAACACAGAATAGGACTTCCTGGTGGTCCTGCAGCTAAGACCCTGTGGTCTCAATGTAGGGGGGGTGGGTTCGATCCCTGGTCGGGAAGCTGGATCCCACATGCTGCAACTAAGAGTTTCCATGCTGTAACTAAAGATCCCGCATACTATAACTAAGAGCTGACACAACCAAATAAATAAATATTTAAAAAAAAAAAACAAAACAGAATATATCAAACTTCCATAAAAGCAAAAGCAAACCTTTTGCTTTTGCCTCTAGCACAAAGGGAAGGCATCATTGGGTTGAAAACAGAGCAAATTATTTCATCAGATTGCTGTCTGTAGGATAGAAGGTTAAACTAAAAAGAATCAGAACAGAAGAGGGGAAACTAAGACTGTGCAGTAGTCCAGGCAAACAAAAGCAAGACTGGAATGGAAAGAGAGGGAAAAGAATGGACTTAAGATATATTTGGAAGCATAACAAATAATAACTGGGTACAGGAGTGGAGATGCAGCATAAGTGAAAGATGACTTTCTGACTTGTGAAACTAGGTATAATCAGAAAAAAAAACAAAGGAACAGCTTTGGTATTTGGTACAGGGAGATTAATAGTTCAGTTTTAGACTATGTCTTACTTATGATACCTGAAAAGACATACAAGTGGAGAAAGAAATCAAATATTGAGACAGGTGAGTAACTGGGAAGAGAGAAAATGAGGGTCACAAGAAAATGTTTAGGATTTTACTTAAAGAAGTAATCATTATATATTTCAGCTATGGAAGTCTAAAACCTACAGTGAACTATGTTACATTTACTCTGCTATATTTGACACAATTGGTGAAAATTGACTTGAGGTAGTCTTTCCAAATTACCTGTATTTATTATGAAGATACGTGCCAAACAAAAAAAAAAAACAAACATAAAATTAGTAAGTCTATCTAGGTTAAGTCTATTCCTTATTTTCCTGACACATAATAAAGGATAAAGTTGCGGGGGGCTGGGGGGAGACAAAACACCACACCCAATAATAATCAAGGTCCAAAGCCACCCCTGGACCTACAAATGTTAAGAACGTAAGAATGCAGAGGTGCCACATCATTCCTGCAGCAGAAGTTCTGAGCTAAGACAGATCAGAATTTATACTCTACTATATTCCACTGTATGACTGGTTTCCTTAGAGTTCTTGCTGTACATACTTTTCCAACAACTGGTTAACTAGCACGTCCTAATGGTTGATCCTAGATGCTGATACAGCTATATACTGACTCTACTATCTCAAATATGAAAACTGCTCTATGTTCCATCTGGATAATGGTCTCACAATCCAATTAAACCTCTTAAACATAAGCCTGGAAATGATTCCTTAATCTTCCTCCTTTTTCTATATGCCCACAGCTCATCTATGCCTAAAATCTACTGATTTTAATGCCTCATATCTTTTGAATTCTTCTTCCTCCTCCATTTCTACAACTACTCTTATTTCAGACCCTCATAATTTCTTGGTTGGGCTATCCTGACATTCCCCTGATTGATCTGCCTGTCCTATTCTTCTACTGGCAGCTGTGCTGTGCTGAGTCACTCAGTCGTGTCCAACTCTTTGCGACCCCATGGACGGTAGCCCACCAGGCTCCTCTGTCCATGGGATTCTCCAGGCAAGAATACTGGAGTGGGTTGCCATGCCCTCCACCAGGGGATCTTCCCAACCCAGGGATCAAACCCAGGTTTCCCTCACTGCAGGCAGATTCTTTACCATCCGAGCCATCAAAACCACAAATTAAACTATTTCACTCCCATGCTTTAAAATCTTGCAATGGTTTTCTACTACCTGTGAGTTACTTAACTTCTTTATCTGTAAAGTGGGGATGAAAAAAATAGTTCCTACTTATGTTGTGAAAATCAAATGAATTGTAGTGTAATTAAGCATTTAATGCCTAATGAACAGTAAAATAATATAATTTAAAATAACAACAATTACTGTCATATACTGCTTAGGTATTTCTCCATGATTTAGCTTCTAATTCCCTTCTCAAGTCCCACAATCATTCTTGGACCCATACAAAGAAATTTAATCACTCTTATCCTCTATACCACAACTTTAATATTGTATATGCTTCTATTATAGTATTTACCATACTTTATAGAGTAGGATAGACTTGTTTTCACTGCAAGACTATGTGAAGACAATCTAACATATCTGAGTCATCGAGCACAATGTCTGGCCCATAAATATTTACTGAAAAAAGCTATGAAGAGAAAAGGAATGTATGAAAGGATTACAACATAGGGCTATGCTTCCTTCAACACTGAAAATCTAATTACTCTTGATAAAAAATAAAAACAGTTTTAGAACAGGTCTAAAGGATGAGAGAGTCAGCAAAAATTCACTCTGTGACAGAAGATGAAAGCACCTGTGGGTTCTGACTGAGGAGAAGAAACATTAGTTCAGTAAGATAAGTAAAGTAAGCAAGCTAATCTGTAGTCATAGGGAAATATATAAGTTATAATTTATATCTATGCTAGAAATGTTAAAAGGTTAAATAATAGGGCAAAGGAAAAAACAGGTAAAGATCAGACTGATGCCATAAAATGAGTGTGTTTAAAAAAAAAAAAAAACAAAAAAAAACCCCCAAACATATATTTTACCAGGGCATGACCTTCTGATACTCTAAACGGGTATAGGGGAACCCAGGTAAAATTAAAATGAAACAATAAGATTGTCATCAGCTAATTCTATTTGATCATTTGCCATTCTTGGGAAAAGTTCAAAAGAGATGGAAAGGGGATGGCCATCATTCTTAGAAATGGGATAGAGGATTAACTGTTCTACATCAAGACTAAAACATATATTGACAACCTATGCTGGGGAAAACCCTTGCCCCACTAATTCCATGCTCTTATCTCCCCTACTCCCAATGTTAAAGCCAAGAAAGAAATCTGGGGATCCTAAGGGAACCCTTAACTTTGATATGTACATTCAAATACAGAAGCTCCTGGTTCTCTCTTATTCCAGGGCCAAGAACAAAGGGACAAGAATGTCTAAACCCAGAATATTTCTCCCTACTTCTGAATTCAAAGTTTTGAAATAAAGAACACAGTTCTAGTACCAATGTTTTAAATGCATCAGGAAGCAGGAAGAATTAGATTTGCTAATTTCACAACCAGGTTTTACCAGAAGAATAACATAGACTTAAAAGTGAATTCTATCTTCATTACTTTCTAGATGAAAAGTCTTAGACAAGTTTCAAACACTAAAAGTGATTTATTCGAGAATGTAGTATTTAGATGAATGGCATTGCTTTTAAGTATTTTTACTTGTAACAATCAAATGTCTGAAGTGTGGTAAAAACTGTTCCTTTTTTAACTATTTGAGAGTAAATGGCCCACATGATAACCCATCACTCTTGAATTCTTTAATAACTATTTCCTAGGAAGGCATTCTCTTACAAATATAGCCATTTGTTATAAAATCAGGAAATTAACAATGAAGCATCATGCTCACTGCTACTGAGGTGTCACTGCTCCTAGGCCCCTTCTCAGAGAACAATTTAGGGCATAAGTATATATTTCTATATTATATATCTATATATAACAAAAACTATGAATTCACACCAACATCTCTTTTCCAATTCAACAATATGAAAAGCATTCTAGTATTTTCCAACTTCCGTAACAGTAACTCCGTTCTCAAACGCTGATATGCCTGGCTCCCATTATCCTTAATGTTACTTATTGGACCAGTCTCCCTAAGTTACCAGTCTCCCATTGTGGCTGCTTACCATCCCCACACGGATGCTCTCTTTACCCTTTTTTGCCACAACACCGGCACGCCTCCTCCATGAGTAAAACCTCTCCACCTTGCTCAGGCTGCTATTCCTCGCGCCTGGCACTTCTAAAAGAATATCCTCATCTTGCTTAGCTACTAACACCCCATACAGAGCTGACCCTCCACTAGGATGTCTTCCTCTCCCCATCCTCAGGCTCTGATCTTGCACTGGGATGCCTGCAAACATGGACTCCCACCTCACCCAACCTGAGGCACAATACACCCATCCTAGGCTACCCTCCTACACAGATGCTGTCTGCTGCCCCCACAGGCCCCCATCACCTCCAAGTAGACGCCCTCCTCGTCCTCTTACCCGGTACCAGGCTACTCTCCTGCACACAGACCAATCTGACCCTGCTTGAGCTCCAAAACCTTACACTGTGTGCCCTCCTATGCAGATTGCTCCTCACGCCTCCAGCTCCATTATCGCACATGGGGACCCTTCTCATCCCTGCCAGGCTCTGACATCCCACCTTTCAAGAGGACATGCCCCTCCCCCCGCCCCAGACAGACCCGAACCAGTGTGGACACCTACCTTTGTTTGGTTCTACCTGATGGTTTCAGTACTAAAATGTTCAGAAAAGGAAGAAGAAAGGAACAAGGAAGAGTAACTGATGACATTTTAAAAACAAAAAGTGATACCAGTAAATAAACTGCATAAGCACCCATAATCCAAGCTAAATAAAAGGATAATCTATTTGTCAAAGCATCTGCATTTTCTTAAAGAAACAGTGGTCTATTCTTTTACATTAATTCCTTCTAAATTTGAAAAGTCAATTGAAAATTGATAAATAAGGCAGTATTATCATTTTCTAGCCAAATATGCATTCTATTTAAATATCTTACAAAAGCTTGTAGCAAAAGCTAGTTCATTAAAAAAAAATAAAACTCTACCAACTTTGAGAGTTTAAAAAATAAGAGAATTTCAAAGACTAGAATATTAAAAAAAATATTTTGAATACATAAGTTTGACATGTTTTCAGTATAATGACAATTGTACTGTTTTTAGTACACTTATGCCTGGATACAACTCTGCAAAAATCAGCCTCAGTAGTTAGAGGAGTAATACCCTTTCCTTGCTCCCTGCTTCTATGAGGAGGATGCATCATACGCACAATCTCAGCCTCTTTTTACTCCTAGGGAAATTAAGTGACTAATCTCACTGGTGATTTTGTAAAGAATAATGGAGTAGACCCTTGGATGTAGCTATTGAGAGAACACAGCTGCAAAGAGCTCATATTCTATCTGCACCCCTGGTATGCCTGGGACTCGGTAGATAAATAGGCCTATTTGTGTGTTAGCTGCTCAGTTGTGTCTGACTCTTTGCAACTCCACGGTCTGTCCATGGAATTCTCTAGGCAAGAATACTGAAGTGGGTTGCCATTCCCTTCTCCAGGGGATCTTCCTGACCCAGGAATAGAACCAGGGTCACCTGCACTGCAGGCAGATTCTTAGCCATCTGAGTTACAAGGAAAGCCCTGTCAGAACCCGAATTTTCCCACCAAGTTATTTCTCTTATTTGAACTCTGTCATTAATAAAAGTGATATTCTGCTTCTATCTTTCTCCTTGTTTTAATTTTCAAGTTTTTCAGAACCCAGGCAAAAAAGAAAAAAAAAAAAAAGAAGAGGATGCTATTTGAGAGTATTTCAGCAATCCAATATCTTAATTTATTGAAATGGAAGTTGCTCATTTTCCCAGCTTTGACTTAAATGGGCTGCTTCGATTTGAGCTTCTTAAAACTATTATAAACAAAAAACCCTCAAACCTGAACCAACAGCAGATGTCCAAAATGAAAATAAGCTGAATTATACGATCATGCTTATTACCCATTAAAAAAAAAGCCTCTAATGCTTATAATTTCCTCCTTATAGACACCATAATTTAGACTTTCAATCCTACTTCCTACTTCCATCCTGTACTCCAATGACACTAGAGTGCTGAATATTTTCAGAATATACACTATTTAGATTTCTGTATCTTTGCTTAAACTATCCCTCAACCTGTTCCTTCCAACCTACTTTCCTGCTGGATCATTTAACTTAGGGAGCAGCAAACTATAGCCACTATGTCAAATCTGCCTCTTTTTCTAAATAATTTTGTTTTTGGAACACAACCATGCTCATTTATTTATACACTGCTTTTGCACTAGAAGAGATATCCACGTCCAAGGTAAGAGAAACCCCAGTAAGACAGGAGGCACTGAGAGGGCATCAGAGGGCAGACAGACTGAAACCACAATAACAGAAAACTAACCAATCTAATCACACAGACCACAGCCTTGTCTAACTCAGTGAAACTAAGCCATGTCGTGTAGGGCCACCCAAGATGGACAGGTCATGGTACAGAGTTCTGACAAAATGTGGTCCACTGGAGAAGGGAATGACAAACCACTTCAGTATTCTTGTTTTGAGAACCCCATGAACAGTATGAAAAGGCAAAAAGATAGGACACTGAAAGATGAACTCCCCAAGCTGGTAGGTGCCCGATATGCTACCGGAAATCAGTTGAGAAATAAGAATGAAGAGACGGAACTAAAGCAAAAACAACACCCACTTGTGGATATGACTGGTGATAAAACCAAGGTCTGAAGCTGTAAACAGCAATACTGCATAGGAACCTGGAATGTTAGTTCATGAATCAAGGCAAATTGGAAGTGGTCAAATAGGAGATGGCAAGAGTGAGCATCGACATTTTAGAAATCAGCGAACTAAAAAGGACTGGAATGGGTGAATTTAACTCAGATGACCATTGCATCTACTACTGTGGGCAAGAATCCCTTAGAAGAAATGGAGTAGCCATCACAAGAGAGTCCAAAATGCAGTACTTGGATGCAATCTCAAAAACGAAAGCATGATCTCTGTCCGTTTACAAGGCAAACCATTCAGTATCATGGTAATCCAAGTCTATGCCCCGACCAATAACGCTGAAGAAGCTCAAACTGAATGGTTCTATGAAGACCTACAAGACCTTTTAGAACTAACATCCAAAACAGATGTCCTTTTCATTATAGGGGACTGGAATGCAAAAGTAGGAAGTCAAGAAACACCTGGACTAACAGGCAAATTTGGCCTTGGGAGTATAGAATGAAGCCGGGCAAAGGCTAATACAGTTTTGCCAAGAGTTTTATCACGAGATTGCACTGGTCGTAGCAAACACCCTCTTCCAACAACACAAGAGAAGACTCTACACATGGACATCACCAGATGGCTAACACCGAAATCAGACTGATTATATTCTTTGCAGCCAAAGATGAAGAAGCTCTATACAGTCAGCAAAAACAAGACCAGGAGCTGACTGTGGCTCAGATCATGAACTCCTTATTGCCAAATTCAGACTTAAATTGAAGAAAGTAGGGAAAACCACTAGACCATTCAGGTATGGCCTAAATCAAATACCTTACGATTATACAGTGGAAGTGAGAAATAGATTTAAGGGACTAGATCTGATAGAGTGCCTGGTGAACCACGGGCGGAGATTAGTGACATTGTATTGGAAACAGGAATCAAGACCATCCCCAAGAAAATCAAATGCAGAAAAGCAAAATGGCTGTCTTAGGAGGCCTTACAAATAGCTGTGAAAAGAAGAAAACCAAAAAGCAAAGGAGAAAAGGAAAGCTATATCCATTTGAAAGTGGAGCTCCAAAGAACAGCAAGGAGAGGTAAGAAACCCTTCCTCAGTGATCAGTGCAAAGAACTAGAGGAAAACAAAAGAAAGGGAAAGACTAGAGATCTCTTTAAGAAAATCAGAGATACCAAGGGAACATTTCATGCAAAGATGGGCTCAATAAAGGACAGAAATGGTATGGACCTAACAGAAGCAGAAGATATTAAGAAGAGGTGGCAAGAATACACAGAAGAACTGAACAAAAAAGATCTTCATGATCCAGATAATCACCATGGTGTGATCACTCACCTAGAGCCAGACATCCTGGAATGTGAAGTCAAGTGGGCCTTAGAAAGCATCACTACGAACAAAGCTAGTGGAAGTGATGGAATTCCAGTTGAGCTATTTCAAATCCTGAAAGATGATGCTGTGAAAGTGCTGCACTCAATATGCCAGCAAATTTGGAAAACTCAGCAGTGGCCACAGGAAAAGGTCAGTTTTCATTCCAATCCCTAAGAAAGGCAATGCCAAAGAATGCTCAAACTACTGCACAATTGTACTCATCTCACACACTAGTAAAGTAATGCTTAAAATTCTCCAAGCCAGGCTTTGGCAATACATGAACCGTGAACTTCCAGATGTTCAATCTGGTTTTAGAAAAGGCAGAGAAACCAGAGATCAAATTGCCAACATCCGCTGGATCACTGAAAAAGCAAGAAGAGCTCCAGAAAAACATATATTATTGCTTTACTGACTATGTCAAAGCCTTTGACTGTGTGGATCACAATAAACTGTGGAAAATTCTGAAAGAGATGGGAATACCAGATTGCCTGACCTGCCTCTTCAGAAATCTGTATGCAGGTCAGGAGGCAACAGTTAGAACTGGACATGGAACAACAGACTGGTTCCAAATAGGAAAAGGAGTACATCAAGGCTGTATATTGTCACCCTGCTTATTTAACTTATATGCAGAGTACATCATGAGAAACGGTGGGCTGGAAGAAGCACAAGCTGGAATCAAGATTGCCAGGAGAAATATCAATAACCTCAGATATGCAGATGACCACCCTTATGGCAAAAAGCAAAGAACTAAAGAGCCTCTTGATGAAAGTGAAGGAGGAGAGTGAAAAAGTTGGCTTAAAGCTCAACATTCAGTTAACTAAGATCATGGCATCCAGTTCCGTCACTTCATGGCAAATAGGAAAAGAGTGAGAAACTTTATTTTTTGGGGCCACAAAAATCACTACAGATGGTGACTGCAGCCATGAAATTAAAAGACACTTGCTCCTTGGAAGGAGAGTTATGACCAACCTAGACAGCATATTAAAAAGCAGAGACATTACTTTGTCAACAAAGGTCTGTCTAGTCAAGGTTATGGTTTCTCCAGTAGTCATGTATGGCTGTGAGAGTTGGATTATAAGCTTTTGAACTGTGGTGTTGGAGAAGACTCTTGAGAGTCCCTTGGACTGCAAGGAGATCCAACCAGTCCATTCTAAAGATCAGTCCTGAGTGTTCATTGGAAGGACTGATGTTGAAGCTGAAACGCCAATACTTTGGCCACCTCATGCGAAGAGCTGACTCATTTGAAAAGACCCTGATGCTGGGAAAGATTGAAGGCAGGAGGAGAAGGGGACGACAGAGGGTGAGAAGGTTGGATGGTATCACCGACTCAATGGACATGAATTTGAGTAAACTCCAGGAGTTGGTGATGGACAGGGAGGCCTGGCATGCTGCAGTCCACAGGATCGCCAGACACAACTGAGCGACTGAACTGAACTTTGCACTAGAACAGCAGAGTTGAGTAGTTGTAATAAAGACCATATGGCCCACAAGGTCTAAAATGTTTACATCTAGCCCTTTACAAAAAAAGACTGCAACTCCTACTTTCAATCAATCCTTTTAAGTGTAGTAATTTCAGATTCTTCAAATCAAAATTAATTGCTCTAAGCAGAAACATTGCTTTGCCAACAAAGGTCCATCTAGTTAAGGCTATGGTTTTTCAGTGGTCATGTATGCATGTGGGAGTGGAACTATAAAGAAAGTTGAGTGCTGAAGAATTGATGCTTTCGAACTATGGTGTTGGAGAAGACTCTTGAGAGTCCCTTGGACTGCAAGGAGATCCAACCAGTCCATCCTAAAGGAGATCAGTCCTGGGTGTTCATTGGAAGGACTGATGTTGAAGCTGAAACTGAAACTCCAATACTTTGGCCACCTGATGCAAAGAGCTGACTCATTTGAAAAGACCCTGATGCTGGGAAAGATTGAGGGCAGGAGGAGAAGGGGACGACAGAGGATGAGATGGTTGGATGGCATCACCGACTCGATGGACATGGGTTTGGGTGGACTCCGGGAGTTGGTGATGGACAGGGAGGCCTGGCGTGCTGTGGTTCATGGGGTCGCAAAGATTCGGACATGACTGAGCGACTGAACTGAACTGAATTCTAGCTTTCTATTATGCCAACTCTAATACTTAACATCCCTCAAAACTGTAATTTCTTGAAAAGCAAATAATTCCTAGTATAGAAATTAGTCTTTATACCCAACTCACAATTCCCACCTCGCCCAATACTTTAGGGGAAGTACTCTTGGAGCTTTTGCCTTTTTTCCTACCCCTTATTCATCCTACCAAAGGAAAGAAGAATGACTAGTATTGGCAGCATCCTGATAGTTGTTCCTAGCAGAATGCATTAATGTTTTAAAGGTCATTTTTCATGCATGTCCAAGCCTACCACTCATCCTGCCTAGATGGTCCAACGTATCAATAGACAAACCACAGGTAACAGGTAGTAAAGCCTCCTTGTTTATTAGAAGAGGCCTGCAGCTCTAGCTGCTTTGTCATTGATAGGTTGGCAAGTTCAGTTCAGAGTGATACTGTCTTAATTTTGGCCTCAGTTACAAGCCAGGTTCTTCAATACAAACTTACCATCTAAAAAGTTAACATTTTGATTCCTGATTCTTGAGTCTATTTCCAATTCTGAACCTAGTTTAGGAAGAATCATAGAATTACACTACAATTAACTGACACACAGTAGGACTCAAGATATTCGATGACTGACTGACAACAGTAAGTTAACTGGAAAAAAAATCTTTCTTTTAAAATGTATAACACACTAATACTACACATATTAAGTTGATGAACTTACTTAGGAAAATATGTTTTGAAGGAAATATGAGAGTTCACACTCAATGATTCAAACCAAGTCTATTATATTTATTTAATTATCTCTGAATATTTTGTAGCTATCAAGTCTCAGCTTAATTAACACATAAAGCAATCATGGATATTATCAATTCAGAAAAGTATTCTCCACCTTATTATCCATCTATGAAACAAACATCCCTAAAGCCCAGTTCAGTTCAGTAGCTCAGTCATGTTTGACTCCTTGCAACCCCATGGAATGCAACACACCATGTTTCCCTGTCCATCAGCAACTGCCTTTCAATTACTGCTCCATTCATACGTTCTCCCTCAATGTACCTTCTCAAATGTTTTCTCCTCTTACATACATCTTAAATACATTCTAACCTATTACAATACAGCTTCCATTCCCACCACTCTGCTTAAATTTATCCAGTCAAGGTCACCAAGAACTTCATGCTGCCAAAAACAATGTACACTTCCCTGTTTAATGGTACTCGACATCTCATCAACACATAACAATCTCTCCTTATTGTAACACTCTTCTCTCCTCTTAGATTTGGTAATACCATCTCTCCTGGCTTTTGTACTCAGCCAACAGTTTTACTTTACAGTGCAAAAGTCCAGTGGTCTTACCTTGAGATTCCTCTTCCTCCATCCAAAGAGTGTTAAGATTCCTTAGGATGTAATACCAAGTACTCTACTCCCCTCTAGTAATACTATCTCTTGCCCTTAGGTGGTCTCATTCATTTCCACAGATTTATATGTCATCATTATGCTGCTAATTCCTTAATTTATATCAATTAGTCCAGAAACCACTACTACATAGTATTATAGCACTTTTCATAAAAAGCAAAAATAGTGAAGCTTTAAGGACAGATACTATCCTAGTTTCACAGATATCTATCTGTGAAAAGTAAAATGACTTGTGCCTAAGGTTATAACTTGTTCATTCAGTAGTGTCCAACTCTTTGCAACGCCATGACTACAATAACCCAGGATTCCCTGTCCTTCACTATCTCCTGGAATTTGCTCAAACTCATGTCCATTTAGCCGATGATGCCACCCAACCATCTCATCCTCTGTCGCTCTCTTCTTCTCCTGCCCTCAATCTTCTCCAAGAATTGGCTCTTCCCATCAGGTGGCCAAAGTATTGGAACTTCAGTTCAGTCGCTCAGTCTTGTCCACATCTTTGCGACCCCGTGAACCACAGCACGCCAGGCCTCCCTGTCCATCACCAACTCCCGGAGTCCACCCAAACCCATGTCCATTGAGTCGGTGATGCCATTCAACCATCTCATCCTCTATTGTCCCCTTCTCCTCCTGCCCTCAATCTTTCCCAGCATCAGGGTCTTTTCAATTAAGTCAGCTCTTCGCATTAGGTGGCCAAAGTATTGAAGTTTCAGCTTCAACATCAGTCCCTCCAATGAACTCTCAGGACTGATCTCCTTTAGGATGGACTGGCTGGATCTCCTTGCAGTCCAAGGGACTCGCAAGAGTCTTCTCCAACACCACAGTTCGAAAGCATCAATTCTTCAGGGCTCAGGTTTCTTTATCCAACTCTCACATCCATACATGACCACTGGAAAAACCTTAGCTTTCACTATACAGACCTTTGTTGACAAAGTAATATCTCTGCTTTTTAATATGCTGTCTAGGTTGGTCATAACTTTCCTTCCAAGGACTAAGCGTCTTTTAATTTCATGGCTGCAGTCACCATCTGCAGTGACTTTGGAACCCAAAAAATAAAGTTAGCCACTGTTTCCCCATCTGTTTGCTATGAAGTGATGGGACCGAATGCCATGGTCTTTGTTTTCTGAATGTTGAGCTTTAAGCCAACTTTTTCACTCTCCTCTTTCACTTTCATCAAAAGGCTCTTTAGTTCTTCTTTACTTTCTGCCATAAGGGTGGTGTCATCTGCATATCTGAGGTTATTTGACATTTCTCCCAGCAATCTTGATTCCAGCTTGTGCTTCATCTAACTCAGCGTTTCTCATGATGTACTCTGCATCTAAGTTAAATAAGCAGGGTGACAATATACAGCCTTGACATACTCCTTTTCCTATCTGGAACTAGTGGTAGATGCTGAAAAGAACTGTGTTTTTTCAATTCTTAATCCTTTTTTACCTTTTGCAGATTCAGCCCTTGGTCCTTAAACTGTTTCCTAGTTTACTATTTAAATATGAAGACTACTGGATGAAGTTATTTTCCTACATACACACCTTACATATAGCCATCAGAAAAGAACTACCCAGTTTGAGATTAACAGAGAAAGGTCTCAAACTTGTTTTTCAATAAATGCTTTAGAAAAGACTCTAGGATGCAACTGAATTTTAAAGGTGACTGAGGATGCAGGGTGGCTGTTATGATTAATAAGATACTCAAGAGTTTGGGGCAATGTGTACAAAACAGAACCAAAAAATCGATGAAAGTGGCGGGGCTGTCTAAAGCAGAAGTGAGCCAAACAGGAAAGAAGTCTGATGGACTATGATCAACTAACTTGTATTTGATGAAAAAAGACACATAGGAGATACCACTGCTTTGTAAACTACAAAAATCAAAGTAGTTATTCCAAATAATGATTTAATATAGGCTGTAAACTAAGGTGAAGGACAGTAAATCAGCTATGCAGCTACTGGCATAAACTAGACTCTCATCTGAACCTGCCCAAGTGTTTGACTTCATCAGAAAAAACAAAATCCAAAAGGATGTTGTAAAGAAAATAGTAATAACTTAGTAACAGATTAAGGTAAAGAACAAAGAAAAACAAAGAAGCAATTATAAGTGAGCAGAATAGGATTGTTGCCGATGAGTGGGAAAACTACATGAAAGGCAAGAAGATACAGAAAAGTAAGTTGTAAGTTGTTTTCTAGAAAACATAAAAAGTCTCAAAACAAATTTTTATTTAGCTTTAATTAAGAGCAAAGCAGCATTCTTCAAATACAAATATGGCATTATTTTGTTACCTTAATTAGTTTCCTAATGGCAGTAGTAGGTTGGTCTGGGCCTATTCACATTGTCTTTCCTATATTCTGTGGTGAATAAAACACACACACACACAGACACACACACACAAAGGAATATTAGCCAAAGGAAAAAGGAACTCTAAACCTCAATAATATATGTGATAATTGGAAAAACTGGAATAACCAAAAAGAAAGAAGAAATTGTATATCCAAAAATCTACATGCTGTTGGTTGCTCCTCCCAAGACTGCACTGTGGTAGAATAAAAACCAGGATTGAAAGACAAGTCAGAGGAGCATGGAGAACACATAATAGCTACTTATGGTGACGTAATAGGAACTTACCACAGTACCCAGCCAAACAGGGAGGGGGGTACACACGTGTAGCCAGCTCAGGGAAGTAGCATGGACAGGAAGAGACAGCAAGCACCACACAGAAAGAAGGATATGTAGAGTAGGCTCACACTGGCACACAGCCTGTTTCTAACATCTGCAAATACATAAAATTCATATATTGCTTGAACCCAAGGATGGCAGAACTTCCAGGTATACAATAATGGAAGAGTACATAGAATTTAAAATTTTACATGCAAAATTCACAGTAAGCCTATTTTACAGAGAAATTTGGATATGTGTCTTTACCACCCAACTACTCATGATCATCACAGATTCCGCTTGCCTGATACATATTAGATAGTGGTATAATTCACATCTTTTTTAAAGAATAAAATAAATGCTATTTGAAAAAATAGCTTTAGGGTCGAAGTTTTCGGGTAGTTGACCCATTCATACCAGTTCTCATCTAATCCAGATTTCTACATAAATCTTCTCTTCTGGGATTTACATAGCAATAGTGACAAGATGAAGCAGAAGTCAGTGGAAAAATAAAGGAGTAGAAGACAAGAAGCGCCCAGAAAGAAGTGTCAAGTTGATTATGTAGAACTATATTTCCCTGGACTGTCCCATCTTTAAGTGTTATAGCTCTATGAAGTACTCCTATAACTTCTTCAGAGGTTAAAAATAGAGGAAGATAATATCTTCTGACCCTGATTATGGCTGGGAGCAGGTAGTTTGCAAGAAAGTTCACTCTGCAAGCACTTGCCAAGTGCAGAGCTCTAAGACAGTGACATGGTTAACAGGAAGGGTACAGAGATTAGGTACCAACAAAGAGTAAGTTCAAGATGATTTAGTACAATACAGGCTTTTTAAAAATGAATTTAAACTAATTTCTTGTATTTAGTTAACTATGAAGCCAAAATATTCCTTAGAATGTAGAATGGCATCAAACATCTTTTGCTCTCCTTACATATAAAAAGCAAAGACCAAGCCAAGTGACTATACTGTGATTCTTAAACTCCACGACTATGGCTCAAGAATATCCTGGAACATAGATCTTTTAAGCCTTTACTATCTTCTTCTTTAACATGACTCAGGATTTTTTCATTGTTCATTGGCATTCCCGCCAGAAAGAATCTATTGGCAAAAACATCAAGCTCAAAGCTGCTAATAACCAGTATAATTCAATAACAATAATAGGCAGTTTAGGGCATGCTTTCTATGGCAGACATACTAACATATCAACAGAATTAATTTTCAAACAACTGTTATTACCTTTAATTTGTAGGTAAGGGACTGAAGTACAGAAAGATTAAGTAACTTGTAGGTGGTAACTGGTAGGTGGTTAACATAATTCAAACAGAGATAGTCTAGCTCCAGAGTCTATATTCCCATTTGCTATATTACAGTATTCAAACAAAAGACATGAGGAATAAAAGATTTGGGGAAAGCTATCAGAAAGCTATAGTATCAACAGAAGTGAATAAGTGATTACCTTGATTACCCAGGTAATCAAGACTTTGCTGGAGTCACTCATTATAAAACTGCGCTGTCCAATGTGGTAGCCATTTGCCGCCAAAGACTACTAAGCATCTGAAATGTAATCAGTCCAACTTGAGATATAATAACTGATTTCAAAGACTTAACATTTTAAAAAGAATGTAAACTAATTCAACAATTTTATATGGGCTAATTTAAAATATTTTTAATATACTGGGCAAAATCAAACATGCCATTTAAATGTGGCTACTAGAAAACTATTTCTACTGGGACAACGATGCTATGTTGGAAATATGCTGGAGTTTATAGAATAATTCTGATCAAATCTTCATTGTTTTACTGTTGTAACCTTAAAGAAATCAGTTACACTGATCATTAACTTCTGTATCATAAAATAGGGCTTAACAACAGTCCTGACACCTCCTGTTCACATTTTGGTATCTAAATCTATTTTCCACTAAAAAGAACCTAAAACTCCTTGGAAAAATGGCTGTCAGGGCTGGAACAAGTAAAGTACAAGATAAACCTGGAATATGTTGTTTGGGAAGAAAGAAGTGCTCAAAAATAATCATTGGGCAGGGAAGGGTTGGGGAAATATGTGGTTTGTCAAAAAACACTGGAACCAGCTTGCTGAGGCTCCCACTGGCCAAACCAAGGACAACCTGGAAATCAAAATAATGACAGCAATGGATTTAACCACTGAATAAAGTAATAATCAATGAGTTCATTCTGATGAAAATAACAAAATAAAGGAAGAGAGAAGAAAGACTGCTTTATGACAGAGTATCAACTACTAGCCACAGAACAAAAAATCATGAATGGATGTTAAAACTTGTGGGTAAGTTTTATGAGACTATGTAAATATCCTATTCTGCAAAGTATTTTCCCATCAATTACAAATTAATTACAAAAGGACAAACTACCTTTTAGGGAGAAATAGGGAGAAGACCACATTAACCAAACTTTCAAAGGTACCATCGCCAACATTGGGACAAACCAACATCATGAACCTTAATATACGAGGTATTAAGAAGGACAGAAGATATTCCTGCCAAAAATGCATAACCAATCTAATCATGAGGAAACAAATGACAAATTCAAATTGAGGGACATTAGACAAAATAACTGTCCTGTACTTTTCAAAAATGTCAAGGTCAAGAAATACAAGAAAGGCTGAGGAAATGTTCCAGATTTAAAGAGACTAAAGAAATATGACAACCAAATTCAATGTATGATCCTGGCTGGGGGAAAAGGCTATAAAATAAAATTGATAAAACATGAACATGAATTATGAATTCAGTAATAGTATTATTAAAGTATGTCAATGTTATATTTCCTGGTTTTAATAACTATACTATGGTTAGGCAAGACAATGTACTTGGTTTTAGGAAGTATAACTGAAGAATTTAGGGATAAAGAGGCATCATGTCTCTAAATCACCTTTGAATGGTCCAGAAAAAAAAAGATATAAATAGATGACAGGGCAAGAACGATAAAGCAAATACTGCAAAATGTAATACAATTCCTGAATGTGAGGAAGGATATAGAGGAGTCCCTTGTACTATTCTTTCAACTTTTCTTGTAAACATGAGATTATATCAAAATTAAAAGTTAAAACAAAAAACTTGCCTCATTTCCCAGATCAAATATCCTAATAGACTATACAAGTCCTGATGAAGTTTAAAAATATATTAATGCATTTCTTTAATCCTAGACTTGACTTTGCTTTAAATCTTATGACTTATCAGATACTAATTATGTATCTCATACAATCCAGGAGTAAATCTGTTATCACTCAATATCATGCTGAGTACTAGGATACTACTAATTATACCCAACAAGCACTCAAACATTTGTTAGATGAACCTACTTAAAAGTTAGCACAGTATAGGACGATTGCAGAAAAAACAAAAAAAATCAAATTGTAAAAAGCATCATATTGTATATAATGATACTGTGACACAGAGCTTACAGAACAACTCCTCAATTCTAAAAAAAGAAATACTAGGATTAAATCACAGAGTAGCTATAAATCTAACATAAAGAGATGAGTTCCACAAATTGAGAAAGGTAAACAATATTTTCCATATCAAGAATTAAACATCTTAGCTAACTACAAGCAGTTATGACAAGTAAAATGGACTTTTTGCCCATAAAATTAGAACATTAATTTTTTTCAAAAAAATGAAAAAGATTGAAGATTTAGGCTAAGAACTGAGATTTTAAAATATCACTATTATTTCAATACTAATTTGCTGTACAGCCTTGAGACACTGCTTACAATTTCCATACCTCATTTAAAAAAAGCCTTGTACATCATTTTCTTCCCCAAAGACAGACAGGATATTTTATAAAATGTCAATAAGAGCAATAAATATTCAATATGGAAGTACACATATATTCACACACATACACACAGGCACAGTAAAAAGAATACAGTTTCTTTGCGAACATGTTTACAAATAGCAAAACGCAACTTAAAAGTTACACAAATGCATTCAATCTCAATTCATACTATGAATAGGTGCTTCACACATAAGACTACTGAAAAAACCCAATCAACCAGTGTTTACCCTGCTTAAGAGTTTTATCGTTTATTTAAAAAACAACCATGATAAAAACAAAGTAGGAGATGGATCTTCTTAGGTCTCCTGAGTAGGACTGGGGCTGTGGGAAGTAACTCTCAAATATAGTTAGGGCTTAGGGGGAAAAAAAAAAAATTTCCTTTCAAATATCGTACAAGTGAATATAGTGACTGCATATTAAACACACAGCATTAACCCAATTTTCAACGTCTTCTAATCCTACTAAAGTATCCAAGTAGGTAAGACAGGAAGATATCCTGTTTCCCTTTTCCATCAAATCCAATTAATTTTGCGATTAACAAAAATTCGACTATTTTTCAAAAACATATTTTTGTGAGACAAAGTGATACTTAGTGCAACTAAACAAGCAAGATGAGAAAAACAAAAAGCCAAAGTATACTAAAATATAAAAATTGTCCAAAGACATCGTCAAATAACTGTGCCTCGGCAAAACTTAACACAGTATCTCGAGCCAGTATTACAATGCTACCATCCTGCCTGATTCTAACTGAACAACTCAACAGTTTTCAAACAGGTTGTCAGTGGGAGAAATCTTTACATAAGCAATTATAAAAACAGGGTCCATTTTGTATTCGGGAGGCATTAGCAACACTTCGCTTAAAATTTTATATAAAAACACGATGAGGTTCTTTTTCACATTTTTAAAAGCAAAATCACTTATGACTACTTGACTAAAGCTATTTCCTAGAACGTTTCCTTAGATGAGAACAAAACATATAAAGGGTAAAACTGTGACTTGCTTAAACATAACTTAAATGTCCCTAATCAGAGCAACCTTCCTTCTCGTATGTTTTCCTATACCCACCGTACTCCGCAGTGCACATTTCTGAGTTAAGTTGTACTAGTTTCTTACCACGATCTCCTTTTCACTACTGAAAAACAAGATCTTCAAGCGCTAACTAAACAAATCTAAGGGGAGTGGGGGGAGGGAAAGGGGCGCGAGGTGGCGCAAGAACAGATGGAAGCAAGGTAGTTGTTTTCTTAGGGAACTAAGGTTTCCTTCCTCAACTCCCAAAGCCAAGGTTTAATCGCCAGTTGAGCAAGGTGCTGCCACTATCCACTCCTTAGACAATGCAACCTTCCCTTCACCTCTTCTCATACTCTCCTACCCATCAACCCCTTCCAAAACAAACACAACACACCCCATCCCACAACCCGCGTTATCCCCTCAGTGCCCACTCAACCAACCTGCTGGATAACAGCTCCACGTACACGTCTCACTCAGACAAAAAAGCAACGGCGGCAAGGCGGCGAGATCCCACCACCTCACGCCACCCCCGAGGAACCCGCAGAATGACAGTCCGGAGCCCAGAAGTTTGAAGCAAAACGATTCCCACCCAACCAAAAAGGAAGACGAAACTGCAGAAGGGGATGCGAGGTGGGGAGAGCGATGTGCATGTCTGTGCAGGGAAGGGTCCATCACATGACAGTAAAAGAAGACCCGAGTCTTCGGGGCGTCCGTGAGGAGAAAGGTGGGGGGGTTGCCGTCGCCATGGCAACACCCCCCCTCAGTCCAGACTTCCAAAGAGGGAGGAAGAACTTCAAATCCCAACCGTCAGCGCTCGAGCGGCTCCTTCTTAAAGGGGTACACACAGCGCCGCCGCCGCCGAGCACGAGAGGGCAGAGTTGGGCACCCCCGCCCCTCGGGCGACGCCCCCGCCGCCCCTCGCCCCCAGCGGGCCCACCCTAGATACCAGCCCCGCGAGCGCCCGAGGGTCGTTCAGATCCCCGTCCCCGGAGCCCGGCCGCGTCCGCCAGCCCGGTCCCCGGCGGCAGAAGGGGGTGTGTGTGCGCCCGGCGGGGGCGCGGACCAGCCCGCCTTCCTCCCGTCGGCTCTGCCCGCCGGCTCCCCTCCGCCCGGGCGCCGACCCGCCGGCCAGCTTCCTCCCTATTGACAGGGCTGACGGTGAGCGGCGAGGGGCGCCGACGAGTTTCGGGGAGAGCGCAAGCGAGCCGTTTCCTCGGGGGCTCGGCGAGCGGGTCCTAACTAACAGTTCCAGGGGAGCCCAAGAGCAAAGAAGGAGAATGAGCGCGGACCGCGCCGGGCGAAGAGCCCCCAGACAAAAGGCGAGCGCCGGAGCCGCCGCGCCGCCGCTCCCATCTCGCTCCCCCATTGAACTGACCCGAACGGAAGATTCAACTAAACCCCTCAGCCACAAACTCCTCGGGCTGCGGCAGTCGTCGCCGCGCGGAGCCGGGGCTCCGGCCCGTGTCTCTCTTACCTACACAGTGCATGAGGCGGTGGCGCCAAGAGTCGAGTTCCCGCCGGAATCCTCTCCTCTCCGCCGCGCACCGAGGGCTCCGGCACTGAGCGGCGGCGGCGGCGGCGGCAGCAGCGGCGGCGGCAGCGGCCATTCTCTCTCTTCCCTTGTCCATCTGCGTCCCGCGTCACGCGCCCTCATTTACATACGAGCGGCGCAGGCACGAGGCAGGGGCGCGAGCCCTCGGCGCGAGCCCCGGAGCGCGCGCCCCCCGGAGGGGGGTTGATTGACACGTGTCACACTACCTTCCCTCTGCCCTTCCCTCCCCCTCCCATCGCTCCCTCTGGGAGAGGCGGGGAGGGAGCGTAAGGAGAAGGAAGCAACCTGCCGCTTCCGCTGACCCCGCCTCCCCATCTACTCTCCTCTCTCCCCTCCCCCCGGAGTTTACTCAAGCAAGCCATACTGCTCCCGCCGCCCGCGAAAACCCTGAGCAGCAGCGAGAGGCTCGGAGCCTGGCCAGGAACCGGCGCGCTAATGGAGCAGACTAGCAATGCCTTCCTTCTGCCTTCGCACCGCGACTCCGGACGCCCGGAGACTTCACTTCCCAGGCCCCTTTGCGCTGGGGTTCCGAAGCGGAGATTGCCGTCTCGGCGCGATGCATGCCGGTTCTTGCAGTCCAGTAGAGACGGGCACTTTTCGGTCTTTGCACACTTGGGACTGCTGCCCGGCCTTAGACTTCTCAGCTCCGCGCGGCTGGTGGGTTTAGCGCCCAGAACAATGCGCTGCGAGAGTTGCAGGGTCTGACCCAACCGCCTTAACTTCCTTAGAATTCGTGATAGAAGGGCAGTGGAAGCCGCTAGAGTTGTGGGTCCCTTGAAGGTTCGGGCTACTTTAAGCTTATGCTCTAAGTGCTGGAAACTTTTGGGGTCACTGTCATCTCGCCACTCTAGGGAAAGAACAAGCCGGTGATTCAGCTGCATCCGAGATCTGCCGAATGTCCCAAGACAGAGCCCCCAGTAACTTCAGTTTCCAGGGCGATGACATCTCAGAAAGCAAGAATATTTGTAAAATTAGGGGAAAGATGTGAGACTTCACCGGAAATCGTTTACGGGGCAGAGGATTGGATGTGGCTGGGTTAAAACTCCAAAAGAGAAACTTATGCTCGGCAAAATGTAAGCTCCTGGACAGCAACCCATTGAATCTTGTGTTCCATGTCATCTTTCGTTTGCCTAACCCTGGTGCAGTGCGCGGTACGGGATTTAGCACTTAAACGTTTGGAATAAATTCTGCGCTGCTCTAGAGAAAATGTTTCTTCGCACAGAGAGAAAGCTTTTGATTAAATATGAACTCCAGTGACAGTTTTTACTTTTGCACCACAGTGATTGTGCATGTGTTTCTGTATAAGTGCAGAGTGCTGAACCGAAACTAAGACCCCAAAGTTTGCTGAGAAGTAGTGTATTACCGGGAATTTATGCACAAGTCTGTGGAAAACACGTTTTAATTCTTGTTGGAAACGCCTGTGAATTCTGAATTCGGTTCCATCCTCCCTATTTTGTGGGTTATCCTTCCTTATCTACCTCTCGCCCCACCCTTGCCCCCAGGAGAAAGTAGTCCTGCTCATCTCTTCTTCCTCAGTAGTGAAGATGCAGTTTTAAATTTTCAAAAATTTTAAAAAAAAGTGAAGTTCAAAATCTCATAATCATCTTGTTTAGAATGAACACAATTGAAGAAGCAAGTGAAATCATGAATGAAGATGTTTTTGGAGTTATCAGTGAATGGTTTCAGTTATGCATTCTACTGAAACTGTAATCGCTAAAATTATCAACCTCTTTCACATTGGTTAGCATAGGCTAGGTTACTAGAGCTTCCCTGGTGGCTCAGCGGTAAAGAATCTGCCTGCAATGCAGGAGACCCAGGTTCAATCCCTCCTGGATCAGGAAGATCCTGTGGAGGAGGGCATGTCAACCCACTCTAATACTCTTGGCCTAGAGAATCCCAAGGACAGAGAAGCCTGGTAAGACAAGACTGAAGCTACTAAGCAGTAGCAGCAAGTTACTGGTGCAGTAACAAAGGATGCAAAAGTTTTAGTGGCTTAAAAATAACAACAAAACAGTTATTTCCTGTTCATTTGTATGTTCATTTCTGGTAGAAGGAAGGGAGGGATTGGGGAGAACTTCACTCCTGAGATTGTCACCAAGCAACCAGTTGGCTTAAGGAGGCTCCAACCAATCTCTGGAGCCTCCCCACTTGCATGATAGGCTCAAGGAAGATGAATGTCAAACAGGCTGTTTCTAAAAGTGATCCAAGTAAATTTCCCTCGTATTTCATTGACAAAAGCAAGTTATGTGGGCATGCTACCTTGAAGGAAGCAGAAAAGTATAATTCTATCATTTGCCCAGAAGGAAAATTAACCAAAATTTACTAGTGAATAGTACTAATGACTACTGCAATCCATCCTTCTAATCACCAATTTACATATCACTCTCTTTATGCTGCAAAATATATTCATTCCTATCACAAGTGAAACAATCCAAAAGTTCTATTCAGTACTGGCATTAATCTCGAAGTCCAGCATCTCTGGGTGATGCTTGGTAGTTCCTGTATTAGAACAGGAAAAAAAACATTTCTCTTGTTATAGAGACCTGAAATGACAAAGTATCTATCTTCCCTGCTTACACACACACACACACACACACACACACGCACTTAACATACAGTGCTGGGACAGGAACAGAATAACTGTTTAGAAAGGGCACGAATGGGTGGCATGCATGAATAGTATTAGCAAAATATTTTACCACAGCTAACATGGATTGCCTACTTTCTAGCGTCTAACGACAGTTTCCTCGCCACTACTCACTGGGCTTTTAAGTCATAGAATATATTTTAGATTTTCTATCATAACTGTACTTCCTTCTGGGCACCAAATTCCATGTTAGTCAGATGGGCTGGGTAATGCTCCAATAATAGAAACCCAAAATCTCAGAGGTTTAATATAAAAATTTACTTCTTACTTAAACTATATGTTCTCCAAAAATCGGTATTGGGTTTAATTAGGTTCCATTTGTTTACTTTTGCTTTTATTTCCAATATTCTGGGAGGTGGATCATAGAGGATCTTGCTGTGATTTATGTCGGAGAGCGTTTTGCCTATGTTCTCCTCCAGGAGTTTTATAGTTTCTGGTCTTACATTTAGATCTTTAATCCATTTTGAGTTTATTTTTGTGTATGGTGTTAGAAAGTGTTCTAGTTTCATTCTTTTACAAGTGGTTGACCAGTTTTCCCAGCACCACTTATTAAAGAGGTTGTCTTTATTCCATTGTATATTCTTGCCTCCTTTGTCGAAGATAAGGTGTCAATAGGTACGTGGATTTATCTCTGGGCTTTCTATTTTGTTCCATTGATCTATATTTCTGTCTTTGTGCCAGTACCATACTGTGTTGATGACTGTGGCTTTGTAGTAGAGCCTGAACAGATGTATAGAACAGACTTTCGGACTCTATGGGAGTAGGCGAGGGTGGGATGATCTGAGAGAACAGCATCGAAACATGTATATTATCAAGTGTGAAATAGATCACCAGTCCAGGTTGGATGCATGAGACAAGTGCTCGGGGCTGGTGCACTGGGATGACCCAGAGGGATGGGATGGGGAGGGAGGTGGGAGGGGGGTTCAGGATGGGGAACACATGTAAATCCATGGCTGATTCAGGTCAATGTATGGCAAAAACCACTACAATGTTGTAAAGTAATTAGCCTCCAACTAATAAAAATGATTGGGGAAAAAAATTGGTATTGGGGAGGGAAGGGGGAACTGTTCTGTGTCCACTCAGGGACCCAAGTTTATGGGACCTCCCCCTCAATCTGAAAGTCCCCCAGTCAGCATGACAAGAGAAAAAAAGATAACCAAAGCATAGTCCAGCTCTTAAAGGCTTCTGCCAAAAGTAAAATATTTCATTGGGTGAAGTAAATAGTGTGGCTATGCCTAACTTCAGAGGAGTTGATATATCACATAGGGCATAACAAACCACCTCAAAACTTAAAAGTTAGTAACATCAACTTTGTTTAGTTCATGATTCTATGGAATAGCAATTTTCATTAGGCTCAGCCAGATAGTTCTGCTTGCCCAGCCTGGACTCACTCAGGTGTTTGTGAAAAGCTCCCTGTCAACAAGGCAGCTCTGTTTCTGAGGGTGAACTGTCAGCTGAGACAACAGAACAAACAATTCAGGTGTCCCTCATCATCAGGAAGCTAGCCTTGGCTTGTTCTCTTGGTGGTAGTCACAGGATTCCAAAAGCAGCAAGAGAGCAAGCCTCTATGCACAAGCACTTTTTAAGTTTCGCCTTGGGTCACATTTGCTCCAGGTCCATTGGCTAAAGCAAATCATGTGGCCGAGCCCAGTGTCAAAATGGGGACATAGATCCTACCTCTTAACAGGAAGACATGCTGGAAAAGGACATAGAAAGAGGGAGGGAAACTATTTGTGCCCACTTTTCAGTCTACTGCCTGAGGGAATGTGCAATGCTACTGTGTTCCTCCAAAGTAGGGGAAATAAGTATTAATGAACAGAACTAATGAATATCATATCTATAGAACTTCTGGGAGAAGAGGAAGATAATGGCCATATACAATGAAATACACGAATTGAGTTAACTTTTGCTGTTGTTTACTTGCTAAGTCGTGTCCGACTATTTTGTGACCCCATGGACTAGAATTCAGCTTGACTTTGAAGAGCAAAGATTTTTTTCTATGGCAAGTATCACAGAGTATGTTTTTTTTTTTTTTTTTCCACAGAGTATGTTATAACAATCCAATAACTTGATTTTTGTGTGAGTTCAATGAACATAATAATAGAAGTCTAATTGATTCGCCTTAGTATTTTCAGCATCTAGTGCTGTTCCAGGCACTTAGTTGATGCCCATTGTTTATTGATTGATTTGGCAATTGTTAGGGATATCTATAGAACCAAGGATAGAGGAATCATATGCAAGATTGGCTCCTACTCTGAAAATCTAGCTACTGACAAAGGATTTTTAATATAGCAAAATTATATTAATAATATAATATCATAATATAACTATATTAATGTTATTTTAATTAACAAAATGTTAATTGTGTTTAGAAAGATTTTTTATTCTTCCATCTATTTCCAGTATATATTATATCATTGTTTATTGCTGTGTAACAAACTAATAAGAACAACCATTTGTTATCACTCAAAAAGTCTACAGATTAAATGGGCGGTTCTGCTTATCTGGTGAGCACTGCTGGTTTTGACTGGGATTGCTAATGCTGGAAGCTGCTTGATCTACAGTGTCCTCTCTCTGGTCTGGAGTTTGGCTCCCCATTTGCTGCGGTGAAAGGAATGACTGAGCCAAGCATCTCATTATCGAGAGACTAGCTAGAGCTCCAATACTTTGGCCACCTGATGCAAAGAACTGTCTCATTGGAAAAGACCCTGATGTTGGGAAAGATTAAAGGCAGGAGGAGAAGGGGACGACAGAGAATGAGATGGTTGAATGGCATCACTGACTCGATGGACATGAGTTTGAGTAAACTCTGGGAGTTGGTGATGGACAGGGAGACCTGGTGTGCTGCAGTCCATGGGGTCACAAAAACTTGCACACGACTGAGAGACTGAACTGAACTGAGCTAAAGTTTATTTATTTAGTTGCAGGATATAAAGCACAATAAGAGGGTAAGCAGTGTACGTGCTTTTGAAGTCTTTGCTTGCATCATATTTACTTGCTATTCTCCTATTAAACAAGGCAAATCATATGACCAAGCTCAACGTCTGAGAGCAAGAGAACTAACAAATGGCATGGATACAGAAAAGATCAACAAATTAGGGTTACTGCTTCAATCAGATCACCATAAATATCCATTCAAGCTCACTATTATCCACCTAAAACTTATAAACAATCTACAGAGTATCAAGTATATATATGAACTGCTGGAAAAATTGCATTTCTTGATTTATGTAATCATTTGCTGGTCAATTCTTAAGCTAGGGTACATTTTAGAATATGACATAAACATACAAATAAATTAGAGTAGTTTGAAATACCCATGTTTCCATAGAAGAGAAATATGAAATTACAGAGGTACATGACAAGAGATGTTTTTTGAGATACTAACCAAAAATGAAAGCTATCCTTTTTATTTTGCAACAAAAATAAACAACCCAGTATACAAATAAGATTATAAAATACCTATTTAATTATGAATTATCAACATGAAATACAAAATAGCATACATTTTATAATTTAATAAAATATAAACATTTTTGTGTGAACTAGATTTTGGAAGTATAAGGCATAGCTATTAGATGCCTTAACTATAAAATTGCTCATTATTCTGAGAAGCCATTTTTTAAGTAAACTTTATTAACTGCTTTAAAAATATCATACTTTACTATATTTCCTTTAGTTCTGAGCTATAATGCACTGATCAGAAGGATAAGAATCAAAGACAAATTTGATCAATGAATTATTAGGACATGGAACACAGCCCCTTACAAAATATTTCTAATCAGCCACGCTACCATATTATGCTAAATGTTATGCAAGCATCTTAGATTCATCCAGATTTATGAGCCAAAGATTTTCAGTATTTTTTTAATTGTGGGAGTTTGGACTCTAAGGACACTTGCTTCAGATACACATGCTGATGCATTTAATTTCAATACTGTAGTTAAATAATTAGTTAAATAGATGACCAATTTTATCTTCTTGATATATTTCCAAATATTGTCAACATCTTTTTTGTACATTTTGTAGGGAATAATGATAAGGTTTCAAATGATGGAATAAAAATTGAAGGAGCAGAAATATAATGATCATGGATTTCCTTTCTTACACTACAATGTCTATTTCCTATTCCAAAACTGTCAGTGTACATTAAAATGGGCATAATAGTTGATTCAGCATTGTCACTTATCTCAGAGGCATATCTCAGATTTTTGTTTTCTATGTTCTTTGTTTAGTTCAACCACTGGGTATTTTAAAATACATTTTAAAAAGATTGCTGTTACACCCTGTAACCTCTTCATATTAAATATCTTATAGTTAGATACGAGCTTTGCTGTATTAGGAGGATTTCAGGCCCTAAACTGGAAGGATAACCAATACTGAAAGTAGGGTGAGCATGTTTTCTTTTCTTGTTCTCTTTTTTTTCTTTTTACAAAATCACACACCTTTGAGCTTGGCATCTGAATTGAATAAATTTACCATCTATTTTCTCTTACATCCAGATAGATGTTAATAGGATCTGATCTATCACTACTCTTTTTGTGTGCACTTGAAATTACTTCCCCATCCTAACTCATTATTATCACTTTCATTTTCAGCCTTTTCATAAAATTTCAATGTATTATAGCTTAATGATGGCAATTTGATCCAATTTAATCCAATTGCATGGTTCAGTATCAAAGTCAAATAAAATGTCATCTATAGCACCTAGACTATTACAGTTTAGTGAGGGTATGGGTTGTCTAGGTCAATCCCTTACTTTTTCAGTTGGGCATATTGAGACCCAGAGAGAATAAGCAATTTATGTAGGTTACACAGCTTATAAGCAGTAGTATACAAGCTAAAGATCAGATTTCCTGTTTCCTAATCTTGACTTTCTTTACTTTAATAATAGCCATGATTTGTTGAGCATGTATCAGTTCAGTTCAGTCACTCAGTCGTGTCCGACTCTTTGCCACCCCATGGACTGCAGCATGCCAGGTCTCCCTGTCCATCACCAACTCCCAGAGTTTACTCAAACTCATGTCCATTGAGTCGGTGATGCCATTCAATCATCGCATCCTCTGTTATCCCCTTCTCCTCCTGCCTTCAATCTTTTCCAGCATCAGGGTCTTTTCAAATGAGTCAGCTCTTTGCATCAGGTGGCCAAAGTATCAGAATTTCAGCTTCAGCATCAGTCCTTCCAATGAATATTCAGGACTGATCTCCTTTAGGATGGACTGGTTGGATCTCCTTGCAGTCCAAGGGACTCTCAAGAGTCTTCTCCAACACTACAGTTCAAAAGCATCAATTCTTTG
Source organism: Cervus canadensis (assembly GCF_019320065.1). Classification (NCBI taxonomy): domain Eukaryota; kingdom Metazoa; phylum Chordata; class Mammalia; order Artiodactyla; family Cervidae; genus Cervus; species Cervus canadensis. The sequence continues at coordinate 27,006,393 of NC_057404.1, read as the reverse complement.
ACGCTTAGCTTTCTTTATAGTCCAACTGTCACATCCATACATGACTACTGGAAAAACCATAGCTTTGACTAGACAGACCTTTGTTGGCAAAGTAATGTCTCTGCTTTTTAATATGCTATCTAGGTTGGTCATAACTTTCCTTCCAAGGAGTAAACGTCTTTTAATTTCATGGCCGCAATCACTGTCCGCAGTGATTTTGGAGCCCAAAAAATAAAGTCTGACTTGTTTCCCCATCTATTTGCCATGAAGTGATGGGACCGGATGCCATGATCTTAGTTTTCTGAATGTTGAAACTTAAGCCAACTTTTTCACTCTCCTCTTTCAGTTTCATCGAGAGGCTCTTTAGTTCTTCTTCACTTTCTGCCATAAGGGTATATGTCATGTATATACATTATTAATTCATTTAATCTTTCCCATAACCCTATGCAATAAGTTCTGTTAGTAATATATGTATATCACAGAGAAGAAATTATAAATTCATCCAGAGAAGTTAACTTGTTCAACATCATTCAGCTAGTTACTGATATTACTGGAATCTGAGTCTCTTTTTCAAAATTTAATGACTGCTTTACACTAGGAGGCAGAAAAGAAGGTGATAATATTGTTTTGTAAAAAAAGTCAGAAATTGAGGAGCCTGGACCTTATATGATTTTCATCAGGGGTTCCTGATTATTTGAGGGAAGATAGTGATACAAACACAAAAGTATGGTCCCCAGTATTTAATATATCATTCAGCCAAACTGGGTTTTTTGCTGCCCACCTTCTGATGTTTCCATGTGGTCTCCTCTCATGGAGCTTGTCTATTACTCCTTTCTGTGCTCTTAAAACACATTATTTACATGTTTTCTCATGAGTTTTTATCATATTCTTTCATATATTATAATTATTTGTGACGTATCTTATCAACACTATCACCTTGTGGATTGTGAAGTCAAAGCCTGGGTATTCATCACTTCTTCATATCTGTATTCAACACTTAGTTGATACCAAAGAAACTTCTGTTAAGTTGAAGTGAAAAGGTAACAAATGGAGATTTTTAAAAGAAAACATGAAAGATATACGACTTCTTTCACTCCAACCCCCACCAACATTCTCAAGACCTACTCATAAATCCAAACTTATTTTTCATCCTTGATGTCAAGACAGTGACAAAAGGAAGTGGCATGTTTGCATTTTACAGAGGTTATATTTCAAACCAAGAAATAGTCATTTGGCCTTTCAACATGTTGAAATTTCTCATACAAAATAAACCACAATGTCTTGTATGAATAAAGCAAATCTCTTTACCTACTAAAATGACTTGGGGAACAGAAATAGGAACAATTTATGAATTTGAAAATTCTTTTCCATGCTATTGACAATAGCTAGGATTGGGTCCTCAGTTTCAACATATAGAAAATATTTATGTATTTTAATACAAAATAGTACAAAATACTAGTATTTCATGGTAAACAGGTTCAGCAATAAAGCTCTGAAGTAAAATGTAGTGGGTTGAATGTTTATTTTAAAATATTGCTATAAAAAATGCTTATTTAACCAGTTGAAATATGGTAGTGGTGCATGTTAACACCATCTAGAGAATACATGTAAAATACAGAAAAGAAAAAAGCAATTAAATTTTATTATTATTTACCCATATAAAGAAGAGATATGAATTAAAATAAACGTGATAAAGCTTAGTACCTTTTAACTTAGTAGTCAATATTTCAAAGTTAATAACATCTGATGATTTAAATTATAATAAGATTTAAATTATAATTAATAATTACTAATGCAAAGTAGAAGGTAAAAAATAGTATATATCATAGATTTTCAAATTTAATAGGTGAGATCAGCTAATCTTATTAATATGCTCTAAAGTCATTAAGCTCTTAAGCTCTAAACCAGAAACTTGAAAGAAAAAAGAAATCTAAATATAAAACTCAGCAACTCTTTTGAATATTGTTGGTCTCCCTGAATCTCTGTTTCTCCATTGTTCTCAGGAAATACAAAAATCCTAAGACAGAAGGTAGAAGTGAGAAATTTAAAGGGTGTGTATGAAGAGATGAGAATCACCTCCTCCTCCAGACTCCTTCTTGACCATGTATATACAGCCAGGCCTTTTTATCCTGACTCCTACAAGAGACTGGATATTCACACTTTGGAGAAATTGAACTGGAGAGATTATGAATTTGAGGACACCAAGTATTGCATGGGAAGGGGCTAAAGTTGCAGACTGAACACAGATTATTAAGTAAAAGTTTGCTAAATTTCCCCCAACTTGCTCCTAGAACACGCATAACCAGAGTTATATCTCATTATATTCCTCCAATTCAACAGGAAATTGGAGATCTTTCTCAAGATAAACTCGTAAGTCTCACAGAAAAGACTTACAGAGTTAATCGCTCAGTCATGTCTGCCTCTTTGCAACCCCATAGACTATAGCCTGCCAGGCTCCTCTGTCCATGGGATTTCCCAGGCAAGAATACTGGAGTGGGTTGCAGTTTCCTTCTCCAGGGGATCTTCCTGACCCAGGGATTGAACCTGGGTCTCCTGCATTGCAGGCAGATTCTTAACCATTTGAGCTACAGGGAAGACCTATAGATGCTATAGAAAAGACTTATAGATGCTTTGATATATAGATGATATATAGATGATATGTGAATATCTCCTTAACAAAAAGCTGGTCTTCTGCTTGATGACACTTCAGTAAAGCCCACCAGTCATAAGGCCCGCCATTTACGCAGAGCATCCAAACAATGTTTAAGGGTTTCACTCATAAATGTGCGTTGGCTGTTAAGAGTCCCTAGACATATGAGTAAAATATCCTACTTGAAAGACAGAAACAAAAACAAACAGATAAATGTAATCCAAATTAAAACAGAGACAATACAGGGAATACAGGAAAGCTTCCAAGTAATTATAATTAGAATCTTCAGAGAGATAAAAGAAAATACTGCATCATTAAAACAAAAATTACTTTGAAACAAGATGCTGTGAGAGCAGAGAACAACAAGGAATCAAGAAAGATCTTTTGGAAATTAAAAATATTTCTGATGAAATTATTATAAAATTCCATAGAAATGTTGAGAGATTAAGACAGAAAATTTCTTCGAAGTAGCATCAAAAAACCAAAATGATGTACAGACAGACAATAGAAGATGTGAAAATTTCAAGATCAATCTGGGAAGTCCAATATCTGACCAACCTGAGTTCCAAAAAGGGGTTACAGACAAACTGAGGGGAAGGTATTTTCGAAGAAATAATATAAGTTCCCAGAACCGGGGGAAATGAGCCTCTAGATTAAGTGGCTTCACTCCAAGTTATACAATCATGAAATTGCACAATCCCAGAAATAATGAAACAATTCTAAAAGCTTCTAGACAGAAAAGGTAGACCACGTATGCAGTTTATAGAGTCAGAATAGTATCAGATTTCTCAACAGAGCACAATGGAAAATATCTTCAGAATTAAAATTAAAAATGATTTCCAATCTATCAGTCAGTTATGAGAACAGAGTAGATATTTTCAGGCTTGCAAGGTCTCAAAACCTTTACACCCCATGTATTTTTTTTTTTTCAGATGCTACTGGACAATGTGCTTTTCTTATAACTGAGGAGATAAGTAACCAGGGAAACAGGGAATCCACCGTAAGAAAGAGATCAAAAGAATTCCTAAGGTGAGGAAGCAGAGGACAGTTATAAAAGAGATTTAGTAGAAGATTTCAAAAGCAAGTCCAAATGCAAGTAGCATGGTGGAAGGATCCAAGAAAGAATTTCTTGACACAAAATGAAACAGAAATTATACACAGGTTTGACTTGTGTTTTCCTCTATTTCTTTGCATTGATCACTGGGGAAGGCTTTCTTATCTCTTCTTGATATTCTTTGGAACTCTGCATTCAGATGGGTAATAGAATGGGAAAGACTAGAGATCTCTTCAAGAAAATTAGAGATACCAAGGGAACAATTCATGCAACAATGGGCACAATAAATGACAGAAACAGTATGGACCTAACAGAAGCAGAAGACATTAAGAAAAGTTGGCAAGAATACACAGAACTATACGAAAAAGATCTTCATGACCCAGATAACCACGATAGTGTGATCACTCACCTAGAGCCAGACATCCTGGAGTCCAAAGTCAAGTGGGCCTTAGGAAGCATTACTATGAACAAAGCTAGTCTAGGTGATGGAATTCTAGCTGAGCTATTTCAAGTCCTAAAAGGTGATGCTGTGAAAGTGCTGCACTCAATATGCCAGCAAATTTGGAAAACTCAGCAGTGGCCACAGGACTGGAAGGGTCCGTTTTCATTCCAATCCCAAATAAGGGTAATGCCAAAGAATGCTCAAACTACTGCACAATTGCACTTATCTCACACGCAGGCAAAGTAATGCTCAAAATTCTCCAAATGAGGCTTCAACAGTACATGCACTGAGAAATTCCAGATGTTCAAGCTGGATTTAGAAAAGGCAGAGGAACCAGAGGTCAAATTGCCAACATCTGTTGGATCATAGAAAAAGCAAGAGAGTTCCAGAAAAACATCTACTGCTTTATTGACTACGCCAAAGCCTTTGACTGTGTGAATCACAATAAACTGTGGAAAATTCTTCAAGAGATGGGAATACCAGACCACCTTATCTGCCTCCTGAGAAATCTGTATGCAGTTCAAGATGTAACAGTTAGAACCAGACATGGAACAACGGACTGGTTCCAAATTGGGAAAGGAATATGTCAAGGCCGAATATTTTCACCCTGTTTATTTAACTTCTATGCAGAGTTCAGTTCAGTTCAGTTCAGTCGCTCAGTCGTGTCTGACTCTCTGCGACCCCATGAACCGCAGCTTCCCAGGCCTCCCTGTCCATCACCAACTCCCGGAGTACATCATATGAAATGCTGGGCTGGATGAAGCACAAGCTGAAATCAAGATTGCCAGAAGAAATATCAATAACCTCATATATGCAGATGACACCACCCTTATGGCAGAAAGTGAAGAAGAACTAAAGAGCCTCTTGATGAAAGAGGAGAGAGAAAAAGCTGGCTTAAAACTCAACATTCAGAAAACGAAGAACATGGCATCCAGTCCCATCGCTTCATGGCAAATAAATGGGGAAACAATGGAAACAGTGAGAGACTTTATTTTTGGAGGCTCCAAAATCACTGCAGATGGTGACTGCAGCCATGAAATTAAAAGATGTTTGCTCCTTGGAAGGAAAGTTATGACCAAACTAGACAGCATATTAAAAAGCAGAGACATTACTTTACCAACAAAGGTCTGTCTAGTCAAAGCTATGGTTTTTCCAGTAGTCATGTATGGATGTGAGAGTTGGACCATAAAGAAAGCTGAGCTCTGAAGAATTGATGATTTTGAACTGCAGTGTTGGAGAAGACTCTTGAGAATCCCTTGGACTGCAAGGAGATCCAACCAGTCCATCCTAAAGAAAATCAGTCCTGAATATTCATTGGAAGGCCTGAAGCTGTAGTTGAAACTCCAATACTTTGGCCACCTGATGCGAAGAACCGACTTGTTGGAAATGACCCTGATGCTGGGAAAGATTGAAGGCAGGAGGAGAAGGGGACAATGGAGGATAAGATGATTGGATGGTATCACCAACTCTATATCACAAACCCTATGAGTTTGAGTATGCTCCACGAGTTGCTGATGGACAGGGAAGCCTGGCGTGCTGCAGTCCATGGGGCCCCCAAAAGTTGGACATGACTGAGAAACTGAACTGAACTGTACTTGACCTGTGTAAAACTGAAAATTTAAAGAATGTTGGGGAGAGCAAAAAGAACTAGTAATAGGTATATAAATAACCTAGAAAATGAATGATCCTTCAAAGTATGTGACTTTGAGTTTTTAATCTTTGCTCCTCCAGTATCTATGATAGTGCCTAGCATGGAAGAGGGTCTCAGTGAATGCTTACTGTATGAATACATGGATGGATAAATGAATGGATGAATTAATAATGTGATAATAATAATAATGACTTTGTGCCTCCTTCCACCTGACAGTTTCTTGAACATAGACAAAACTGTGTATGTTTATTGAATTTCGTGAATGCATATTGTTTACTTAATCATTTGTTAATCCCTTTTTATTAGTCAGATTTCATAGTTTTGAAAAACAGAAATTAAATTTAAATTTGTTCAAAGTAGGGAATTTATTAAGATTCTGAAAAATTCCAGGTGGTAACTTTTAGTCATTGAATGAATCCAGGTACTCAGAAGTAATCTGTTTCTCTGTCTCCTACCATTGCTTTCCACTTGATTGTTTCTAAGAGGTTGATTCTTAGGTCAGATCTCCACAAGTGCTTGGCCAAAGTAACTATTAGTAGTTTTAGACTTAGTCCTTTGTTTTAAATTAAATTTATTTATTTTTTAGTTGAAGGGTAATTGCTTTATTTAGAATTTTGTTGGTTTTTGCCAAACATCAACGAATTAGTCATAGGTATACATATGTCCCATCTCCTTCCCCATCCCACCCCTGTAGGTTGTTACAGAGTCCCTCCCCAAGATTAACTACACCTCTTTTTTATTATCTGCTCCAACATATACAGCTTATTAAAAGCTGATCAACTTTTATCAACTTCTTGAGCTAATTATTTTGGCCAGGGGAATAGAATATTCTGATTAGGTAGGCCTGGGTCACATGACCAACCCTAGAACCATGGGTCAGCCTCATCCAAACCAGATGGACTCAAAATCAGAGAGTTCCTCAAAGGGCACCATTACCAGAAAAAGGAAATGTAGATATCTATACAGGCAAAACCAAATAGCACTTTATTGAAAAAAATTCGCCTACTTTACCCTGACCTCTATTAGAGACATGCATATTCCTCCAAATAAGCCTTTCAAAACAGAAAATAGCATTTGAGATTTGACTTCATGTATCTTCTTATACCTCATCTCCAGTCTTTCTAGCTTCTCAACATGTAGACCAGCTCTGTTCAATAGAAGTATAATGTGGGACATAAATGTAAGCCACATTTCCAATTTTAAATTTTCTAGTAGTCATATTTAAAAAGTAAAAGTGAAATTCATTTTTAAAATATATTTTATTTAATCCAATACATCTAAAACATTACTACTTCAACATATAATCAATATAAAAGTTTCAATGAGCTATTTTATATTATTTTTTCTGTATTCTTTGAAATTCAATGTGTATTTTATACTTGCAGCACATTTCAATTCAAATTAGCCACATATGGATGAAGGCTACCATATTGGACAAAGCATTTATGGACTGTGAAAGCTTTTATATTCTATTAAGTGAAGGCTTTATTCTTCCCTGCCTCCCAACCAATTTCCTCTCTTAAAAAACTTCTATTTCCATTCTAATCATCTTTCTCCCTCCAATTAAATAGGACAATGTTAATTAATTCACAGTCTTATGATTTTGAAAAGGGAATGAAAAGAAGTGTTCACATATTTTCTACTTTTCAGGAATGAGAGCTGAAATAAAATGGCAAATCACTCTGGTGCTTTTATTCATAATGAGTTAAAGCAATGTGAAACAGATGATCACATCTTGATGACAATTACGGTACTACTTGGCAGGAAGAAATGAAGGAATTTGGCCTGGTACTGTTAAATAGCTGCCCAGATAGGTTCTACAAGGAATAGAAAGAGTGAGAAGAATCAAATTACTCACACACAGCTAATGAAATAATTGCATCATGTTGTTGGGGGAATCTCAACTGCTAAGGTAGAATATCTGTTAGTGCACCTTTATTCCTTAAAGAAGTCTGATTTGCTCATGCTTTTGAGGATAAGTCTTCAGATGTACTTTTTTGTGTGTTTAAAAAGCAAGCTCTTTTTCTATTATGAATCCCTTGATCCAAGCGTTTATTTTGGCACCTTGAGGATTATGTGAAATTTATTGCTGAAGCAGCATTTTCATGTAAAGCATTGGTTTTTAAGGACTCTTTAAGAAAGATAAAAAATAAAATAAAAAGCCCTCCAAAATGTCAACTACCTTGGGATAGATTTTATATTATTTTCTCAATTCAAACAAAACTGTGGTATATATAAAAATGTGACAGAATTTTATTCTGCAAATTTAGTATGATTAGAATTTATATGCTGCTATAAAATACTGCTCATTTTCACAGAAATATCTTAAACAACCTGCGTTTGTATATGAGTGAGTTAATTTTAAAATGTCATTACTTAAGATATATACTTTATCATAAAAATCTATCTTTTAGCCAGAAACAATAAACACATAAAAATTCAATACACATTTTGGCTTTTAGTGTTTTTCAAGTGCAACAATGGACATTAAGAGTAAGTTTCACAAAATTTACTCTCTTGATCATGACATATGCCTTTAGTGTTTTTTACACACTGTTTGTAGACCTTCCTTTTAGAAATAAGATCTTAATTTTCCCCAAGGACCATGTCCTTTTCTGTTCTCTGTTTATCTGTTTCCTATGGAATTGACTCCATCTCATGGATGGAGGAGCCTGGTAGGCTGCAGTCCATGGGGTCGCTAAGAGCCAGACACGATTGAGCGATTTCACTTTCACTCATTGGAGAAGGAAATGGCTACCCACTCCAGTGTTCTTTCCTGGAGAATCCCAGGGACGGGGGAGCCTAGTGGGCTGCCGTCTATGGGGTCACACAGAGCTGGACACGACTGAAGCGACTTTAGCAGCATCAGCAGCAGCCTGACTGCAGACTTGAGCGGGTGAGTGGGGAATGGCCAATCAGGATATTGGATTCCTTAGTATAGTGACTGGCATAAGAATGGGCACATAACTAGTCAAGGCTAATGAGACACAATGAAATTTGGGAGAGAACTTTGCTCTTTTCCACTAAATGTGCTGCGACCATTTGCAACTAAATACATGGTGTTTGAGAATGAAACCACTGCCAAGGAATGGAGCTCACGAAAGGAGAAAGGAAAACCAAGTCCTACAATGAGCTTTGTCTAAAGCCAGTAACCTTGGACAAAAAGAAGAAAAGTAGAGAATAAGACCAATGAGAGCCAATGAGACCAATGAGATTTGGAGGGGAGGGGAGATGTCAGATTTTAGAAGGATAACAAGGCTTCCAGCCAGATAATACAAGATTAAAGGCAGCAACAGCAGGATAAAAGGAAAAAACCCTCAGTTCGTTTTGAGAAAATATAAAATGACAATAGAGTGATCAGAGAAAAGACTAGAGAAAGAGACAAGGAACTAATCAAAGATCTTGTCCTCTAGGTTAAGGACCATCACACAGAGAATGGTAGGATCACTAACATATTTTAAGCAGAGGAGTGACATGGTTGTATTGGTTTTGTAAAAATCATTTAAAAAGTGCTTTAATTAAGCAAGCACTCAATGAATTAGAACAAAAGCTGCAATAAGAAATTGAATATGTGGGGACACATTTTAACAAGTATTAAATTTGTGAACTTGGGCTTCCCAGGTGGTGCTTGTGGTAAAGAAGCTGCCTGCCGATGCAGGAGACATGAGACACAGGTTCTGTCTGTGGGTCAGGAAGATCCTTTGGAGGAGGGCATGGCAACCCACTTCAGTATTCTTGCCTGGAGAGTCCCATGGACAGAGGAGCCTGGTGAGCTATAGTTCATAGGATTGCAAAGAGTTGGACATGACTGAAGAAACTTAGCACACACATACACGGATTGTGAACTCATGGAAGACAGTCATTTGAATCATATCAAGTTCAATCTCTGATCTATTGTATTGAACTATACAAAATTGCCGATATGTGAGTGTGTCTGACCTATAAAAATTTATATATGGCTCAATCCACTAGAAGTATATTCTTATATGACAATGGTGACAAGAACATTTCTAGAATTTTTTCCCATATAGTTCCCTTGATTTAGAATCAGTTTTTTTTAAGGTGGCATAGTTCATATTTTTATTTGAGACAGAACCCTCTAGAGGTATTGCAGGATGGGTTGGAAGGTACTAAAGGCAAGGAAAACATTTAGAAGACTTTACCGTAGTCCATTCAAGAGTTAATAAGATTTGGAAATAGAGCAGTGGTGGAGGGAAGGAAAAGAAAAAATGAAATATTAGTTCATTAATTTATTAATTTTATTAGAGGTAAAATTTTAAATCAAACTAATATGTACACATGATTTAAGAATAAACTAGTACTGAGTGGTTTTTGATGAAAACACATGTCTGCCTTGCCCGTCCTCAATCCAGTCCTGTTCTCCACAGCTAACTATTTTAACTTCTTAATTGTTTATGTTTAATTTTATTCTTGTGGTTGCTCAGAATCTCCATATTCAGTTGTACAACTGTGGCAGCCCTAAAATAGCTCCATATCTCTGAATAGTATGTGTTTATAGCTGGTTCTTGACTTCAATTTTTGACCTTATCAATCTATTTTCCTTTCTTCCTACCTTTCAATATAGTTGAATCCCTATTTGAATATATTTTAATGACAGTTTTAGTATTTTAATTGGAGTATTTAGCCCTTCGCATTTAAAAAAATTAATTTTGTTTAGTTTTGGCTGTACTGGGTCTTTGTTGTTGTGTGGGCTTTCTCTTGTTATGGCAAGTGGGGGCTAGTCTTTCTTGTGGTGAGCAGGCTTCTCATTGTGGTAGCTTCTCTAGTTGTGGAGCACATGCTCTAGGCACATGGGCTTCAGTAGTTGCAGCATGTGGGGCTCAGTAGTTGTGGCACACAGCCTTAGTTACTCTGAGGCATATGGGATCTTCCAGACCAGGGATTGAACCCGCATTCCTTGCATTGACAGTCAGATTCTTAACCACTGGACCACCAGGGAAGTCTTGAATACACGTTTTTAAACATGTGGATGCTTGCTATATGTTTAGATATGTTGTCTGAAAATTCATATGTTGAAACCCTACCCACACTATTTCAGACAGTGACAGCATTTGGAGACAGGGCCCTAAAAATGGTGATCAAGTTAAAATGAGGCCATAAGGTCAAGCACTAATTCATTCTAACTGGTATGCTTATAAGAAGAGGAAATTTGGATACAAAGAGACACTAGGAATGTGTGCACAGAGAAATGATCATGTGAGGACATGAGAAGACAGGCATTTGATCTCAGACTTCCAACCTCCAAAATATAAGAAAATAAATGTATTGCTAAGCCACACAGTCTGTTGTATTTTTCTAGGGCAGCCATAGCAAACTAGTAATGAATAAAATAAAAATTTTAATTATTTAATATACTTTTATTGCTTGTTTCATCAATAGTAGCCAATGTATTTGATTCTCCACTTTTCCAGATGAAGGTTTTTAGCACCCTTACCTTTCCATTTGCTCTCTTTTTCCCTTTCAGTTTTCACTTTTCATCATCTGCATTTTCACATCAAGTTTGATAATATTTACAATCTACCCTGCAACCATATTTAAGTGTTATATACTTTGTCTCTGGGTTGATCCTAACAATTGATCATCAGTAAATGTTCAAGCTGGTTTTAGAAAAGGCAGAGGAACCAGAGATCAAATTGCCAATATCCGCTGGATCATCGAAAAAGCAAGAGAGTTCCAGAAAAACATCTATTTCTGCTTTATTGACTACGCCAAAGTCTTTGGGTAGGGTAGGTTTAGTTTCAGGTTGTGGGTCAGATTCTTATGCACATGCCTTATTCTGGGATCTGGCTACTCAGGGCATGCTCTTATCATAAGATGACAGATAGGCATGAGGGCAAGCAAGACCACATGAAACATTTAAAGCCTTTCCTCATATCACATTAGCTGCCATTCCATTGGTTAAATCGAGTCACACAGTTAAGTCCAATATCAGTGGAAGGGATGTATATTTTGCACAAGATGAACCATGACAAGACTGTGGGGGAGGGGGTGAATGAATTGTGAGCCAGTCTAGTATCTACTACAGGTTCCAATGGCTACTGAAAACCAGTTTTTTCCCTAAATTATTTGCTTTTGTTTGTTTTTCAGGCAAATACCTGACTTTTGTTAAGATCATATACATTTAAGAAAAAAGTTCAAAAACTGGAAATAGAACTGCCATATGACCCAGCAATACCACTTCTGGGCATACACACTGAGGAAACCAGATCTGAAAGAGTCACGTGCACCCCAATGTTCATCGCAGCACTGTTTATAATAGCCAGGACATGGAAGCAACCTAGATGCCCATCAGCAGATGAATGGATAAGGAAGCTGTGGTACATATACACCATGGAATATTACTCAGCCGTCAAAAAGAATTCATTTGAACCAGTCCTAATGAGATGGATGAAACTGGAGCCCCTTATACAGAGTGAAGTAAGCCAGAAAGATAAAGAACATTACAGCATACTAACACATATATATGGAATTTAGAAAGATGGTAACGATAACCCTATATGCAAAACAGAAAAAGAGACACAGAAATACAGAACAGACTTTTGAACTCTGTGGGAGAAGGTGAGGGTGGGATGTTTCAAAAGAACAGCATGTATACTATCTATGGTGAAACAGATCACCAGCCCAGGTGGGATGCATGAGACAAGTGCTCGGGCCTGGTGCACTGGGAAGACCCAGAGGAATCGGGTGGAGAGGGAGCTGGGAGCGGGGATCGGGATGGGGAATAAGTGTAAATCTATGGCTGATTCATATCAATGTATGACAAAACCCACTGAAATGTTGTGAAGTAATTAGCCTCCAACTAATAAAAAAATTAAAAAAAAAAAAAAGAAAAAAGTTCATATAATGTAATAGTAAAGTGATAGTATTTAACAGGACCTTATACAAAGCAAACACTCAGTAAATATTTGATAGACTAAGTAAATGAATGTGTGAATAAAAGGAAACTAGTTTTTCAAAATGGATTATTTAGATCAGAAAGTTTCAAAAATGTTTATTTTTATTCCAGATAATTGAGACAGTTTCAGAGTTATACATGAAAATGTACCTTATCTGTTGTGGGTTTGTTCTGTTAACTGAAGTGGTTCAGTGACTATATTTAATTTTCATCCTTAAAATACATACAAGGCTAATTTAAAATTTTTGTTGCATTAAAAATATCTACCCTGAAGGATAATTTACCTGAAAAATTTAGGATTTCATAGTGTAGCTGCTTTAGAATTTAAATGGAAAATATTTCATATTGTTAAGTTTCTAAAAAATTTTTATCAACTACCTCACTTTAGAAGTAAAAGAATTGGCCTGAAATATATGAAAAAAATTCAGCCACAAAGGTGACTTTTTTCTGTTTTGTGGGACTACATTTGGCTTCAATTTAAGCCTTGATTTGCAAACGTTAATGAATTAGAAAGTATTCTCACAATGATTTTCTTCTCTAAAAAGTTTTAAAATAATTATTATTAACTAGTAAGGTTTGTTTAAAATAACTAATCAAGCTCTTTAGCAAAGATAGAAAATAAAAAACTATTTGGATCAAGACCATGGATTTTATTCATGAAATGAGGCCAACTGAATGGCTTTTCTAGTAACCTAGGTCTGATTTCTTTTGAAAGTAGAGAATTTGGTAATTTAGTAATCTCTGTAATATTAATGGAATGCAAGTTTGTACTGGGGGTAGCATATCTATTCGAAAGTGCAGTTTGACTTTACTATATTGTTTATTTACTTAAAAACTTTGCCTGCAGATGACAGACTATTATTGGAGACTATTAATGAGATCTATACTCACATCTTGGCCTGAATATACCTCATTGTCCCCTTAACCATTAATATCTTTGTATTTCAGCCAGGTATTTTTCCTCCCAGAGCACCTATGATAGAGATGTAGAAAGATCATACAGATGTGTGAAGAAAGTTTTTGTTGTCATGAAATGTTTCAGGTTTAGGAAGCTTCTATTCTTGAGAGTTTAAATCTCAGGAACAAGCTTGCTATTCACAGCTTGCGAATCATGTTTGTGACAGCTATTAGTGTCTAATCTCTGAATTTATTTTGAAAAGGCAAGTTTCAAAATAAATAGGAGTATGTAGTATGAAGTCAAATTTCTAAGCTTAAAAAAATGTTTCCACAATCTATGAATTTTTTGTGCAAGTTTAGGTGCCAAGTCAGCTATCGCTGGTTGTGTAAAGAGGATCTCCTTAAATTCACTACAGTTTTTGCCTCGGTCTATCCAGCTAGGGTTAAAAAAGAATGAAACAGGGGGTAAAGAAGCTACTAAGTACTCAGTAAGCAGGGTATTTATTTATTTTGTGTGTGTGTGTGTGTGTGTGTGTGTGTTGGGGGGGTGTGTGTGTCTATATTTAATCAGCCTAACAAAGTGAAAAGATATAGGGATGTATATCAGTTTCCTAGGGCTGTTGTGAAAAACACCACAGACTGGGTGGCTTAAAACAAACTAAGTGTATTATCACACAGTTCTGGAGGCCCAAAGTCAGAAATCAAGGTGTTGATAAGGCCAATTTTCCCTGAAACCTGTAGGAGAATCCTCCTTTGCCTCTTCCTAGCTCCTGGTGATTTGTTGGGAATCTTTGGAGGTTTTTGCTTGCAGCTGCATTGCTCCAATCTCTGCCACTATTGTCACTTGATGTTCTCCCTGTGTGTCTCTGTCTTCATTTGTCTGCCTTATGAGGACACCAGTCATTCTGGATTATAGGTGCATCTTATTGCAGTATGACTTCACTTTAACTCAACTATTCACATCTGCAATGACCCTAGTTCCAAATATGGTCACCTTCTAGAGTAGCTGGGGGTTAGGACTTCAACATATTTTTTTGTTTGTTTGTTTTTGTGGAGGGCATAAATCAACCCATCATAGAATATAAAGCAGAGAGAAAACCCAAACTCTGAAGTGACTCTGGTCAGAAAGGGACCTCTTAGCCTGTAATGGAGACTGTGCGAATTAGGAAAGATGGTCCCTCAGGGTGGAAGCAGTCACCACGCCAGGGCTCACAGCTGGAGAGAGAGCACAAGCTGGATTTCAGCCCCCCTTATCCCCTCAGCATAGTGTCTTTGTATAGAGCACCAACAGCCCAAACTAACAGTGATCCTGAGACTGGAAGCAGATGATAATAATGTGTCAATAGTAAGAATGTTGGCAAGAACAAGTTGATGAAAATGGAATATTTTGATGGAGATGGAACAAAGTAGGGAGGGTGGATGGCATTCAGTGTCTGACCTCACCAGTGTTTATGGAGTATCTACTTCATGCTAGGTGCTCTGGTGGTGTCTGATATATGGCACAGAACAGAATGGAGGAGTCCTCTTCTCTGCCCTTAAGAACTTGCATTATCTATCTAGTGTAGGCAAATAATGAATAAGCAAACAGCAAGCACATTATCATAAATCATGGAAAGTGTTCTGAAAGAAATAAAGAGCATATAATGAAAGAAGAAAATAGAGGAAGAGTAGATAACCTTTTTTGGAGAGAGTGATCAGAAAACAACACCTTAAAAAGATATTTAGATACAGACCAGCAGATAAGACTTAGGGGTGACATTGGTTAAAGCTGGATCTAGTGGGATGGGACATAAAAGATACCTAACCTAAAAATTCTTGGTCTTATTGATTTTAGGTCTTTGTACCTTTCTCAATTTAGCCTTTTTACTTCTCTTTTCTATTATTGATAGAATTCATTATTTTGTTGAGAGATTTTAGTAGTCTCCCATTGGAAATAATTTTGTAAATACAACTCAATTTTATCAGTTGTTCAAAATTTGCAGCAATTGTGAAATGAATGCGTTATTATCCAAGAATTTTATTTCCTCACAGAACTGGAGCCATCCAGGTTTCCTATGAGGCCCAACGATTCTCCCAGAACTGGAATCAGCTGCCAAAATCTCTGAAAGCAAAACTGAAGATAGATTTGTGCTTGAAATGTTCACACAAAGTTCCCTACATCTTGGGCATCCAGACAGGTCCAGTCATTCTAGGAAGGATACTGGGTACTGAAATAGTTTAAATGAAATTTGCATTTTCTGATCACCATTTCCTTCCAGTTCTGTATCATTACATATGAGATTTAAAATGAAACAAGGAAAATAGACTTCTTTTAAAGTAGTCAGGTTAAACTAGTCGCAAGCTTTCCATATTTAGATTTTTTTTCTGTGTTCAAAAATAATTGGATCTGAAGTATCAGCAATACAAAAATAAAGAATTAAACATAAACTTTGGTCGTTTATGGCCAAAAGAAGTTTCATGGTTGAGAAATGCATATGGTACTCTAGGTGGGTCCGTCTCTAGGTGGGTACTCTGGCTGTATAAGCTTCACTTGGTGTCCCTTCCTCAGAGACCTGGAACTCACCGAGTACTATGTCATCCCAGTCACTCTGCTGTTTCCTTTCCTTCACAGCATTTATCAATATCTAAAGTCACTACATTAATTATTTGCTTACTGCCTAATTTCATACAGTAAAACTCCAGCTAGATCTTGTCTTCATCATAGCTGTATCCATAGCTCTTAAAACATAGCATACTGTAAATACATAATAAATACTTGAGAATGTGTAGGAATGAATGAAATTCAGGTATAGAGAAACATTTCTGCTGACAAAAGCACTAAAAACTTATTTACTCAAAGATGGTCAAATGTTTTTAATATTAAATGTTTCTATGAAAGCTATTACATTATGTATGTAATTTATATTTAACTAATTCATTTAAAACATTGTTGTATACAAATTCACGCAACTAAACCTTTTTGAAAAGACCCTGATGCTGGGAAAGATTGAGGGCAGGAGGAAAAGGGGACGACAGAGGATGAGATGGTTGGATGGCATCACCGACTCAATGGACTTGGGTTTGGGTGAACTCGGAGTTGGTGATGGACAGGGAGGCCTGGCGTGCTGTGGTCCATGGGGTCGCAAAGAGTCGGACACGACTGAGCAACTGAACTGAACTGAACTGAAACCATTAAGGATACTATAGCTCTAATTCTCTTGAGTTCAAACTATTATTTATAGGTTGTTTATTCATGAGGGCAGAAATTCCTTCTAATATTCAGTTGGCATTCCTCTATAGTATGTATTACATTGCTTTGCATATTGCACATAATAAGAATAGTAGTAATAGTAGCTAATATTTATTGAACACTTACTACATGACACTGTTTTATGTGTTTTATGGATGTTGTATGTGTATCTCATTGTAACCCTGTAACTTTTTCAGTTACACAGTTAATAAGTGACAGAGCCAGAATTTGAGCCAAGGAAATCTAATTCCTGAACCTATCATCTTAACCTCAATCACATTCTAACTCTGCAGGAAAAATTTGTTACTGTAAAACAATTAGGCCAATTTTTAAAACATGAATTTTCAGTGAGTGTTCTTCACATTTTTAGGTTGTGTGTCTTTGAAAGACGTTTGGTTGTTAAAATTTTTTTTAAAGATTAAGATATGTCATCAAATGAAAGATAATGATCCAGGTTCAGAAGGCAATTCTAGAGTAATGTTTCAAACATGCCTTGAATTTCAAAGGATAATTAGAAAGGGATAAAGTAACTTTTCTTAATTGGAGTTTTTTTATTTGCAAGTAGCAGAAGCCCACACAAAACAGCTTAACATAAGGGGCAACTTACTTGAAGAAAGGATATCCTGGAGAAATCCAAATACAAGAAATAGTACCATGTTTTATAAAGCTAAAAGTGGGATTTGACAAGTAACAAAAATCTACTTTTTCTTTATCTCTTTCTCCCTCTAAAGCCACAAGGTCCATTAACATTTGCATATCTGTATAATTAATTATCACTCCTCCTCCCTCTTTAGTTTTTCCACTTTTCTGTGCACATGGCCACAGGGAGGAGGGCAGAAGATGACTGATCCCTTGTGCACAAGCTTAGCATTTGTGTAAGGTTATCGTATCTCAAGTTCTCATTTACAAATTCCCAGTAGAGAGAGCTCAGTAGTCCAAAAGGTCTCAGTGCCTATTTGACTGTGGTTGGGCAACAGAACTGACCCAGTACAAAGGCTCAAGACCTTGGGCGAAGTGACATGGGCTTGGGAGAAGTCCTCAGAGAAAGTGTTAGTCGCTTAGTCGTGTCTGACTCTGTGACCCCATGGACTGTAGCCCACCAGGCTCCTCTGTCCATGGGATTCTCCAGGCAAAAATACTGGAATGGGTTGCCATTTCCTTCTCCAGGGGATCTTCCTGTGCCCAGGGATTAAACCCAGATCGCCTGCATTGCAGGCAGATTCTTTACCATTTGATCTACCTGGGGAAGTCCTCAGGTGAGGGAAGCAGAAACTGGGACTATGTCTCAGAGGTGTTTTCTATAAGTTTCAAGGTTACAACTTCGAGGGAGATAGTCACTTATTTACAGTATAAGTTCTTGAATGTTTGCTTTAGAAAGTAAGTTTAATTTCTTTACAGTCACCTGACCTTTACAATTTGCAAAATTTTAATGGATGGAATGGAATATGGTGGAAGGACTACTTTAGTGTGGAATGCCAGGAAAGGCCTTTCTGATGAGAAAATATTTAAGCTGAAACCAAAATAATAGTTTGTTTATGTATTAAACTGACACTTTGACTTTATGTCGGATCCTGTTTAATATGATTTACAAATATTAACAGTTTACACTGACTTTCTTTTACCAGCAATGGTAAGAGTTCAGATTAATACAAATGTCAGTTGTTCTCAAATACAGTTCCAATCCAGTTTCTAGTTTTGTCAGATTTAAGTCCCAAAGTCTATAAAATATTTTCCAAAGGAATTGTTTATTTCACTTTATTTTCAACTTTTAAAAATTTGGGGTAACATGCAATATAAAACCAGACCAAAATATGGAGAAGAACAGTAATGGGGGAAAGCTTGTCATAAAATACTTTATAAATATTGTAATTAAAGATTGTTGCATGGAAATACTATCAGAAAAGATGAACTAATCAATATTAAAATATAGATAACCTGAAAACTGGATCTTGGCTAATATTTACTACAAACATTTATAATATGATAAAGATGGCATAAAAGAACTAGCTGGCAATGGGAGAAATTATGAGCAAGCTTGATAATTAGCTAACAGTGGTGAGTATAATTCTAAAATGACCACCAAGAATTATGGCTCCTGGTGCAGACACATATACTCCTAGCTATTCAGTCAAGTGCTAATCTAGGTATTTCTGTGAAGAAATTTTGCAGATGTAATTGAGGTTCCAGATCACTTGTCCTTAAAAATACAGAGAAGATCCAGATGGATCCTCTTATCAGATGAACCCTTAAAAATGATAAGCTCTTTCTGGAAGGAGATGTGAAGTGTGAGAAGGATTCCATATGAGAGAGAGTCTCGTTTACTGACTTTGGATATGTGGGAAGTCTCTGGAAGAGCTTAGTCACCCTGACAGTTATTGTGTACCTCAATTCCACAGTCACAAGGGCTGCAATTCAGCCAATAATTGGAATGAACTTGGAAGTAAATTCTTCCCCATACTTTCCAGAAAGAGAGAGCTCAGCTAATACCTTGATTTCAGCTCCATGAGCCCCTGAGCAGAGACCTCAGTCATATCATAATTGAACTTCTGGCCTATTGGACTACGAGCTAATAAACTGACATTGTTTTAGGCTGCTAAGTTTGTTGTAATGTGTTATACATCAATAGAGAACTCATTATTTACCTTATTGGGGTGAGGTAAATAAACATAGAGAATCACCTCTTCATAATACATCACAATAAACCCTGTAAGTATTAATGCTTTCAATGAAAGGAATGAAACAATGAAACATAATACAAACCTATCTCATAGTTTGACATATCCCTTAATTTTTAATTATGTAATATTAGGTGCAGAAAATGAAATATGCACTATATATATGAGATTTGATGCATAATTCTAGAATGGACATCTTTGAGCCCACCATTCAATTTAAGAAATAGAATATTACCAATGCTGATGAAGCTATCAGTGTTATGTTAGGATCCTTCTCTTCTTTTTCTGGGTCTCCCCTTCTCTATTCTAATCAGATAAACTCTATCTTGAAATTTATATTTATCCTTCCTTTGCTTGTGTTTGAATTAGCAATAAATTCAATATATGTATGTATCCTTAGACAATGTATTATCCAGTTTTGTTTGTTTATTAGCTTTATAAAATATCATACTCAATGTAGTCCTCTATGGCCTGTATTTTTTCTGCTCATGGTTATATTATTAACATTTATTCCTATTGTTGCATATGGTTTTGGTTCATTCAGTAATAACCCAATGTATCAACAGATAATAATTTATTCAACCTCCTGTTATTGGACATTTTGGTTATATTCATTATTTTTGCTATTAGAATCATCACTATTCTTTAGCACGTTTCTTGGTTTCTGTGGGAGGTATACTTAGGAGTTAAATTGTTGGATTGTAGGTGTGTACATTTTCAATTTTAGAAGATAGTGCCAAATTCTTTTCTAAAGTAATTGTATCAAACTATAATCTTACTATCAGTGGTCTTGTCAATATTTATTATTGCTATATTTCCTAATCTCTGCCAATCTAGTGGCTATATCATGTGCCTAGTTCGCATTTCTATGTTATTAATGGAACTGAAGGCATTTTCATGTTTATTGGGTTGTTTGCTTTCTTTTTAATGCAATTATTGTCGACATCTTTTGGGCATTTTCCTATTGAGTTATTTGACTTTTTATTATTGATTCACAGAAGTTCTTAGTGTATTCTGGAAACTAATTCTTTGTCACTCATTTGTGTTGCAGTTTTTCTTAATAGTTTCTGGCTTGTCTTTTCACTTTCATTATGGTGTCTTTTGGTGAAAAGAAGTCTTTAATCTTATTATAGTAGAATTTATGTCTTTTCTGTAATAGATCTCATCTAAGAAATACTTTGCTATCCCAAGGCCATAGGATACTCTTTTAGATTTCATTCTGAAAATTTTACCGTTTTACCATCACATTTTGTTTTGTAATCCATTAGAATTTAATTTTTATATATGACATAAGTTGTGATTTCAATTTACTTTTATTTTTTTCCATGTGGATAGTCGGTTGTTTCAGCATCATTTAAATAAGTTGTTTTTCTTCTAGTTACCTATAGAGTTGTCTCTGCTAGGTATCAAGATTTTGTAATATGTAACTCTCTTTTTTTGGCACTGTAATTGGTCAATTTCTTTATCTCTGTGTTTAGAAGATGCTATATTAATTAAAATAAATTCATAGTAAGTCTGATATCTGATAGGGTGATTTCCTACATTTTATTTTCCAGGCAGTTTAGATCTTTGTTTGTCCATGTAAATTTTAAAATCAGTTTGTTGTTCCTAGAAGAAATCTGTTGGGATTTAGAAAAAAAAACTTTTTGTCACAAAAATTTCAAGTGTATATAAAAATAAGGAGAATGGTATAATGATTCATTATTTCATGTGAGAAAATTATTTTTGTAAGGTAGCATGGCAGTTAAATCCAGAAACATGGTGTATTAAATTACTAGGGCTGCTGAAACAAAGTACCACAAACTTGGGTGGCTTAAACAACAGAAATAAATTGCCTCAAAGATCTGGAGGCTAGGTGTCTGAGATCAAGGTGTTTGTAGGGTTGTCCTTCTGAAGGAAGTTGGTTCCATGCCTTTCTCCTAGCTTCTGTTTGCTGGCAATCTTTTGCACTCATTGTGGATGGCATTCTCCCTGTGCCCTCATGTCAGCTATGCATGTCTTTCTTCACATGATATTCTTTTCTTAAGGACAATATTAGAGCCTACCCTACTCCAGTATAGCCTCATCTTAACTAATGACATCACAATGACCCTATTTCCAAATAAGGCCACATTCTGAGGTCCTAGGTGGGAGACTGGTTAGCACTTCAATGTGTGAATTTTGAGGGGGACATAATTCAACCTAAAACGGATAGCTTGAAACCACAATGTGAAAGGTCTTGGAGAGCATTTGAAAAGGCTTCACATTCGTCCTGTGGGAAGCTTTTGAAGTTTCTGACAGAGCAGTACTATGATTACAGAGGTATTTCTGACAAACTGATTTGACTGCAATGTTTTAACACAGTTATGGTTGAAAAGTAACTTAAGCTCAAAAAATCATTTTGTGGGTGGGACACTGTATGGGAACTCACAGATGGAAAACCTAGAGAATTAGACTTGAAAAAACATAGGACCAAGTTTACTTCAAGGGTCAGCTTAGAAGGAACTGTTCTATGGAGCTGTCATGATGCCTTGACTGAAATAAATTAGATCTGACCATTTTCAGTCTTGGTGTTATATCAGGTCAATATCTGTATTCATGGTCTACCTTGGATCACAGGTCTGCTATTAGGAGTTGTAGGTCAAGTCACCTTGATTAACAGTCCCAGATACAATGAAAGAGAGGTAATTATCCAAAAGAAAACTGGAGCCCTGCTACTAAAGAACAAATGTCCACAGCAAATATGTAAGGAAAGAAGCTAGAGGCAGGGATCCAGTGAGAAGATCATTTCAAAACACCATATGAGGTGATGAAATAATGGACTGGGGTGAAGGAGTACTATGAAGAAAGTTGATGTTGCCCCCAAACTGATTGATGATCAGGTGGGGTATGTTCATAATGATTTGAAAGTGATGACAACAGCGTGTGATCAGGAGGGAAAGCTGGTTTTATAGGAAGGTATAGAAACACTTGTAGTTTTTTAATTGCCCAATATCTAAACTGGGCATTGATTTTTCATATTTTGGAAGGATTGCAAAATAAGAAGGCAGAGTCCTACCTTCTATCATGGGAGCCAAAAGTTTATGTGCAGGAGCAGATAATCTCCCTCCAAGCTTCTTCATACAGTAGCTTAAGTTTAGGTATGTCACCTAGGCTGGAAACATCAGATACACCCATGTGGAGCTTTAGTTCTTGAGGGAGTAATGAAATAAGGCAGTTGATGGTCAGAGATTCTTTTTTTCTTTCTTGTGGCAGAGTTGTGAGTCCAGTAGCACAAGATAATGGTTAAGTGGTGATGACATAAGGGCAGTATCCTCAGCAGACTGCATATATGGTAGGGTGTGGCTGTGTCTTGGTTTCTGCTTATTTTTGAGCAGAAAATTCTCCAGCACTTCCATCGATCTTGTGAGACAGTCTTTATAGACTACCAAACAATTCATTTTCTACTTAAGTGGAGAGTTTGTTCCTTTTGTTTAGAAAGATGTATGATGATGTACAGAGGCCACAGCAGGGATGACAGTGACTGGCATTTTAGTCATGATGAGTGAAAGCAAATAGTGTGACAATCACACAGAAATGTTTGGACTCAGCTGTATAAGGGCAAGGAGTGTGTGCAAGGAGTCAATAGTGGAGATAGAGTTGGTTGTTATCTACCCAGATGTAGTTAAGGCAATTATGACAATGGGTGGATTTGTTGGGGAGAGAAAGTATGAAGAGAGAAGAGAATGTCCAGGGCAAATCTTTGGACTATACCACAGCGAGAGAATAAGAGAAGAAAGAAATAAATGACAGCAATTGGAGAGTTGGATGGAAAGACAATGCAGTTCAATCATACAGGTCAAGGAAGGAGAGAAGTTTGAGGGGAAGTTATCAACATTTTTGGAAGAATAAAATTCATTTAAAATATTTTTTTCAGAAAGCTTTCAAAAAATATGAAACTCAGACTTTTGAGTTCAACATTCTTTGGGAATTCTTATTTCTTTCTATGCTTATAGAACTAGGTCAATTAATATGTAAGATTTCTTTTTGCTCTTAACCTTTAAGAAATTATGTTGACGTTGGGATAAAGAGTTGTATTTTTATCTCAAAAATCTGATAAAGATGGTAAACTGGTATTTACACAGTTTGAGGAAAACAAACCATTAGAGAATCCAGAACTAGCCCATCTCCTACAACTGAACTGTTCAATTTTCCCATAGTGATAGGGAACTAAGCAAATTTAAAAAAATTCTAAGCTCTCTACTTCCTTCTTGAACTCCACTCTCTAATGGGAGTTATTCAGACCACTGGATAAGAGTATGAGTGTTTTTAGGGCTAGTCAAGATTCTAGAGAATTAAAACAAAGTATTCTCTAACCTTTGGAGCAAAATAGGTTTTCTTTGATTTACTGTGCCCATAAATTATTCCTACAATGTGGTCCACGATTTCTTTGAAAAAGGGATTCTTTGTTAAGATGTATTTTGGGTAACTCTGGGTGAAATAAAACTGAAAAAATGCTTAAAATTGTAATTCTTCTCAGAGTATTTAGTGTTGGAAATGCACTAAATTTTTTGATTGACAAATACTTGTTAAACACCTTTCAGGGCCAGACACTGTAAGCTCTGGGGGCATAGTAGAGGCCTGCCTTTAGTAAAGTAAGGGCTGGTGAGAATTTCCTGTCATTCTGCAAGGAAATGTATGGTATGCAGTTTCTCTTTTACTTTTTTTAACCAGGGGAATCTTTTCTTCTTTCCTTTTTTTTGGTGGAGCATCTTGGGACTGTCTTTCTGAGGAACGTGCTTTGAGAAAGCTAAGTAGGGCTGCATTTACTATTAGGTTGCCTTGATGTGACTTTTCCCTAAGAGGTCCAGAAGCTGGAGAACAAGGCCAGGAGGGGCAAGCAATGAAGTAGACCTAACTGAAGACTTTACACACTTAGGTTCCCTAAGTGCATCCAGCCACTGAGGTCAGCACTGGGAACATGGGGACGAGATGGGACTCAAGTACTTTGAAGTAGTGAAGTTTGTCAATGATTTAATATCAAGAGGGATGCTAATAGACAATATTTATTTTGGAATTTTTCAAAATAACAGTTTGAATTTGAATCAGAGGGTATATTATCTTCTTTTCTGCCTAGTGATGGGGAGATGCCTCCAAGAGGTTACCTTGTGCTCAGAGAATTAAAGAGCTCTGGATACCTTTTCTTTGTGGAAAAGAACCAAGGAGGTAAAGGTTTGAGATGGTGAGAGCAGAGGTGATGAGTGGATAAGAACATGAATCAAGAACACAACTTGGGGACCTCAAGTCATTTCTAATCAGTACTATAAACTAGTCACATTGCAAAAGTGTTGAGTGTTCCATGGACAGCAGATCTTACACTTATATATATGATTTTACATATAAATATGTAAGACCTGCTGTCCACGGAGCTCTCAATATTGTTTTACAAAATAACTAGTTTATAGCACTGAGATGGTATCTGGAAAGGAGAAGGCTTTCAATGTTAGAAAGACCTGGATTTGAAACTGAGCTTCTTCATTTCTTATTAGGTGCCTGTGACATAATTATGCTCTCAATTATGTGCAAAGGCTCTGTGAAGGTAACAAAGATGAAACAAACAGGAACTTCATCCTCAAAGACCTTATGATTTGAATGGGAGATAAGGCATGTACCCGTGACATAAGGTAGGAAATGAATAAGGATCATGAGAGGTTATATAGTGTTATTCACCCCTATATTTTCAGTTTACCGCTATATTTTCAGTTTACAATTTCATTCCTTGGAAATAATAAGGGGCTCTCATTTACATCTGAGGACTGTATCATAGTGAATCTAATTTTTAAGAAAGAATGCTTTGTTGCCAGACACATAAAAATCACACATATTTCTACTCAACCTGTCTCTAGCAAGTTTTGTTTTTATTTGTTAAAATTAGGCATTAGTTAAACAGATAATGCTATTTCTACTTATAAACAATTTGAATAATTTGTATAGTAGTTTCTAAGTGTCAATCTCTTTACCTCTATTTTCTCATGTGTTCCTTAAAACAATTAGATGTGGTATGAAAGATACTAGCACTTCTTTTTCTAAATTAAAAGTTAAAAAAATTTTTTTCGAACTTTTTATTTTATATTGGAGTATAGCAAATTAACAGTGTTGTGATAGTTTTGGGTGTACAGCAAAGGGGCTCATCCATACACGTACATGTAATCATTCTTCCCCAAACTCCCTTCCTATCCAGGCTGCCACATAACATTAAGCAGTGTTCCCTGGTCCTAGGACTTCCTTTCGTCAGATGAGGAAACTGAGGTTCAAGATCCTTCAATGATTTACCCAAGTCTAGCAAGTGAGGTCCCCGGGAAAAGGAAATGGCAACCCACTCCAGTATTCTTGCCTGGAAAATCCCATGGACTGAGGAGCCTGGTAGGCTACAGTCCATGGGGTCGCAAAGAGTCGGACATGACTGAGCGACTTCACTTTCTTCACTTTCTAGCAAGTGAGGTAGAGTTGGAAATAAAACCACAGTTAATTGGTTCCAATTTCTACATTCTTTCTTGCAGTCTGTGGTTTCCTAGCCTTTAGGCTTCAGAGTTTTAGAAAAGCTTCAAATTTGTCCAAAAGATTAGTGAATCAAAATATATACCAAAAATTAACTGTAGTCTAAAGACTATATTCTCCACGTAATTAAGATGATCAGTTCAGTTCAGTTCAGTTGCTCAGTCATGTCTGACTCTTTGAGACCCCATGGACTGCAGCACTCCAGGCTTCCCTGTCCATCACCAACTCCCAGAGATGATAAGATGATAGTATAACGAATATACTTAAGTATGACAGATATACCTAAAATTAAGATGATAGTATGAACACATAATGTAATTTCAGTTAAGATGTAATTAATTCATACTTTTTTGTTGTTATGCATTTTATTCAACTATCACAGTGTGTGCATTTATTATTATTGCTAATAACATGGGAAAGGAATCCCTGATGCCTACTCCTCTAGAAGGAAAATTATCAACGATTTTAAATAAAATGCAAATCAAGCAATTGAAAACACCATTGCAGAGAAAGCTTTTTCTTCCTTTCCTCATTTTTTCTTCCTTCCTTTTCTTTTTTTGAAAAAAAATTTCCTTCTGGTTAATGCTTTGGAAGCCTGTGGTTTCTTTGTAGTCCAAAGTGCTATTTTCAGTCTGTTCCCAAAGGCCTGGAATTCTCATATTGACCCAGATGGTCAAATAGTCCTCTTGACCAAACTATTGATGAGACAGGATACAGAAGCCTGTTTCTAACTTTAGTTTAGCAATTCCTCTTAAAATCTCATGAGATATTCTTAAAATAGTTATAATTAGGTGGCCCAGGAAACAAAAAAAATTACCTTCTGATTTTATATCATATTATAAACAAAATAAAAAACTGGTTCTGCTACTGTTATATGAAATGATAAAATCTTTCCAATTAAGTCCTCAATTAAAAGAAGAAGCTTTTAAATTGGAATTAAAAAAAAAAAATGTTTCCTTAAACCTGGAAAAGGACAAAGGCAGACCCCAGAAAAGAAAATTGCCTGAAGGAATAATGAAATAGGAAAGAGAATCATGTCAGCTCCCTCTTTCAATCCCCCTCTCCATATGTCCCTCATTGCTAGAACACTTTTGATGGTGATAGGAAATGATATTAAAAATCATGCAGTTAAGTACTGGACAGTCTGCCCCTAGGAAACTGGGAATCAGGGTCTGTTTGCTTATCACAATGGAGCCAAACAGGTAGGAATCAGCTTTAGTAAGGTATGTTTTGAAACATTTGAAAAATTTTAGAATTTCTGCTCTCTCACACTTGATCTTCGACTCCCAGTTCAGGAAAGTGGTGTGCAAGCTTAGTTGCTTTATTATTCAAAGACAGCAAGAATAGATTTCTCTTCAAAGTATATTCGAATGATACACCCATTAATTTTATATTTCAGTTCTTTCATAAATCTTAGTACTACTAAGTGGTTGATAGAAGCAAGTCTTGCCAAATATGCAAATAAAGGAAAGTAATTTCAATATTTCTACTTAAAAATGAATGTGTTCTATTTTTTAAGGAAGTAAAAGAGAAATTCAATCCAAAGAGATGTTTTTTCTAAGAATTAATATGAATATAAAATTTCAAATTGTTTAACATCTTTTCCCATTTGGTCCTCATTCAGATCATCATTTCTTGTATTCTACTTTTTGTTCCATTAATTTGATTTGTTTGTGTGTTGCCACTTCCTACTGATTAACTGGCTAATTTATTTTAGAAAAGATGATACTAGTTGACTATTTTAAAGATTAAAAAGCAGATTTCTCCCCCTCCTAATGTGGATGATGTGCTTAGACTCCTGCAGAAATTCCAAAAGAAAATATTTCCAAGAAATTCAAGAAAATAATTCATGATTATTTTTAAATAAATTAAAAAAAAAAAACACAGTGTGCTTTAATACTCAGAAAAGATGACTGATGTAGTCATATAAATATTCTTATCATCTTTTCAGGAATTTAAGGAGACTAGTACTGAAAGGTTATGTTTAGAACCATTTTGATATTACAAGGAGAGGGAAGGCAGCTCATAAATTTTAAAGAATATTGTTGGAATTTTTTCAGGCTTTAGATGGTTTAAGTTGTTTTTATTAAGGCAAAATTACATAATTTTAAAAATTTTGTGCTCTACTTGCAATTTTTTAGCCAACTCCCATTATTCATGGTGATTATTTCTATCAAGTCACTGTGACAGAAATACTGAATTAATGAATTAGTGCTGAATACTGGTAATGAATTAGTGCTGAATATTGAATCTCCACTCCCAAGGGAAATATAGGGTTAAGTTCCTGTGAACCTCCGGTCAAAACATTTTTATCAACTGATCAGTATACAATCTTGTTTTTATTCATGTTTCTATTTATATACACTGTATTTAAATTTGGGACAATTCTGAAAGAGATGGGAAACCAGACCACCTGACCTGCCTCTTGAGAAACCTATATGCAGGTCAGGAAGCAACAGTTAAAACTGGACATGGAACAACAGACTGGTTCCAAATAGGGAGAGGAGTATGTCAAGGCTGTGTATTGTCGCCCTGCTTATTTAACTTATATGCAGAGTACATCATGAGAAAAGCTGGGCTGGAAGAAGCACAAGCTGGAATCAAGTTTGCCGGGAGAAATATCAATAACTCAGACATGCAGATGACACCACCCTTATGGCAGAAAGTGAAGAGGAACTGAAAAGCCTCTTGATGAAAGTGAAAGAGGAGAGTGAAAAAGTTGGCTTAAAGCTCAACATTCAGAAAACTAAGATCATGGCATCTGGTCCCATCACCTCATGGGAAATAGGGTGACAGTAGAAACAGTGTCAGACTTTATTTTTTTGGGCTCCAAAGTCACTGCAGATGGTGATTGCAGCCCTGAAATTGAAAGACGCTTACTCTCCTTGGAAGGAAAATTATGACCAACCTAGACAGCATATTAAAAAGCAGAGACATTACTTTGCCAACAAAGGTCCGCCTAGTCAAGGCTATGGTTTTTCCAGTGGTCATGTATGGATGTGAGAGTTGGACTATAAAGAAAGCTGAGCACCGAAGAATTGATGCTTTTGAACTGTGTGTGTTGGACAAGACTCTTGAGAGTCCCTTGGACTACAAGGAGATCCGACCAGTCCATCCTAAAGGAGATCAGTCCTGGGTGTTCATTGGAAGGACTGATGTTGAAGCTGAAACTCCAATACTTATGGCCACCTGATGTGAGGAGTTGACTCATTGGAAAAGACCCTGATGCTGGGAGGGATTGGGGGCAGGAAGAGAAGGGGACGACAAAGGATGAGATGGCTGGATGTCATCACCGACTCGATGGACATGAGTTTGGGTAAACTCCGGGAGTTTGTGATGGACAGGGAGGCCTGGTGTGCTGTGGTTCATGGGGTCGCAAAGAGTCGGACACGACTGAGCAACTGAACTGAACTGAACTAAATATATGTTGTTGATTCATTGAACTCATGTCCAGCAGCACTATAACTCATGGCTGAACCAAGTTTATCTAACACATGAATTTTCTCCACAAGGCCTTCTTGTGTCTAGACAGCACTACTCCATCATGCTTAGGGATCACTTTAAATAGCAAAATCTCCTTTCCCCAAAAGGGCATAAAAATGAGGAAAATGTGATACTAAATAGATCGTGAAACATTGACACTTGTTTACAGTATGGAGAGCTGACATAAGAAGGCAGAGCTTCTCCTTGTTTGACCTCAGTAGGAACGTGCATGCAGGGCAACTCAATCTTTTCCAATCTGTGCAAGCCTACAAAAGAGCAGTGAGTAAGGGTTAGTAAGGAGGCAAATACAGGACACACGAATGATGGGAATGTACTGTATACTGTTCACCCTTATGTCACGGCTAACTACAATGCTGCCTGGTATGAGGAGCTCAATATATATGGTGAACAAATGGTTTCCCTTAATTTTTAAATGAATCTCAGTTGTTGTCTTACTCTGATTTGTGGTATACTAGTTTTGTACAGGTGAGCATTTTAGAGTAATATGATTGTTTGCTTGAGTAGACTCATAATTGTTTCCCTCTGGAACTTGGAAAATATCACTCTATTATCTCTGACATCTAAAATTGATAAAAATTGTGATGCCAATCTAAATCTCAGTCCTCTGTAGTGTACCTGTTAATTCCTCCCCTCTGTGCCTTCTTTGAAAGCTTTTAGAATTTTTTCTTTTCCTAGGAAAAATGAAAATTCATATGCATATGGACTTTTTAAATGGAAATATTTATATCTTTCTACAGTTCTGGGAAATTTTCTTTATTGCTTATTTCATTGGTTCTGTCTTTCCCTCCATTCTCTCTATTACTACAGAAATCTCATTGAGTTCTAAATATCTGAATCTAGATGACATCTGTCTTTAAGTTGCTTTTACACGTTTAACACATTGTCCTTTCATATTGTGTCCTGGGAGCATAGGCTGGCTTAGATTTCTAACTCAAATATTTATCTGCAGTCATGTCCATTATACAATTCAGTCCATGTGTTGAATTTTAGAGAAAAACTTACAAATATATTCATTTTGAGTTAATTTTTACATAAAGTATGAGGATAGGGTATAAACTCATCCTTTTGCATGTGGGTATCAAGTTGTTCAAGTAACAAACAAGCAATCCATTTGTTAAAAGGATTATTGTTTCCCCATTGGAGTTTCTTGCCTTGTTGAAAATCAGTTCACTATACATGCAAGGGTTTCTTTCTGGACTGTCAATTTTATTCCACTGATCTATATGTCTAGTTTTATGTCGATATCACACTGCCTTGGTTATTGTAACTTTATATTAAATTTTTAAATCAACAAAGTCTCCAACTTTGTTCTTTTTCAAGATTAATTTGACTTTTCTGGGTCCCTTGCATTTCCCTATGAATTTAAAATCAACTTGTCAATTTCTGCAAAAATGGTTGGTGGGCTTTTGATAGAAATTGTGTTGAATCTGTAGATCAACGTAAGGTGTATTGCAATGTTAGCAATACCAAGGCTTTCAGGTCCATGAATATGGGATGTCTTTCCATTTGGTTAGATCTTCTTTAATTGCTTTCCATGATATTTTATGGTCTTAAGTATATAAATTTTACATTATTTTTGTTAAATTTAAGTATTTTACTTGTTTGAATTCTTTTATAGATGGGATTATTTTCTTAATTTCATTTTTGAATTGTTCATTGCTGATTGCAGTTTAGTGGCTAAGTTGTGTCTGACCTTTTTGTGACCCCATGGACTGTAGCCCACCAGGCTCCTCTCTCCATGGGATTTTCCATGCATTCCAAGAATACTGGAGTGGGTTGTCATTTCCTTCTCCAGGGGATCTTCCCAACCCAGGGACTGAACCCAAGTCTCTTATGTCTCCTGTATTTCAGGCGGGTTAGAATATAAGTGAATTTTATACACCAATCTTGTATCTTGGCAATGATGCTGAACTTGCTTATTAGTTCTAATAGCTTGTGTGTGTGCATGTGTATTCCTTAGGACTTTCTATACTTGAGACCATGTCATCCACAAATAGAGATAAGTTCACTTCTTTTTTTCCAACCTGGGTATCTTTTATTTATTTTTATTTTCCAATTTCATCTTTCTCTTCTTCATCCCCACCTTCTCATCTTCCTTTTCCTCTCTACTTCTTATATATTTCTTCTGTCATTTCTAGAGATTGTAGCAGATAGGAGAAGAAATTGCCCTGGTCCCCCATCTTAATTCAAGCCTGAGTACTATGTATAATAGTGAAATGTAAGAAATAACTAAAATCAGAATTGTTAATTAATCTGCAGTACACAACATAATGATACATCATACAACCATTAAATATATATGCTCAAAGAATGCTGAAGTCTATGCAAAGTGTGAGTGGTACATTAAATATAAGCAGCAAGATTTGAGACTGTATTTATGATATGATCATAAAATGTACAAAAGAAAGCATTACTAAATTCTTAGGAAAAAATTTGATGGAATGTGCCAAAATATTTATTTATCAAACATTACTCATGTAATTTAAAAATACATGTCCTATTATTTGAAGTTTAGTGGCTAGTGGTTAAGCCAGTGCCTGTAACTTTTTACATGCTATGGTCCCTAGGTAATCTGTTACTACATTTCAGACTATTTTCTTCCTTGCTTTCTCAGCTATAGCCAAACTGTCCTCTTTTTTTGTTCTTTGAGCACATCAAACTTCAGGGCCTTTTTTCCCCCCTCTCTTTATTATATTTATGGAACATTATCTTCCCAAATATTCCCATGGCTTTATCCATGATTTCATTCAGGCTTCTGATCTAATTTTACTTTATCAGTCTATCCTGTAAAAAATAGCAACCCTCTCCGGTCCTTTATAGTGCTTTTCCTTTGTAAATCATTGCTACCTTAAGGTATTCATTCATTTCTTTCTCCACTACAATATGAATACCATGAAAGCAGAAACTTTGTCTTGTTCACTGCTCTATCTTCAGAACCTAGAACAGAGTTTGGCAAATAGTGGGTTCCTAATGGACAGGGAGGCCTGACATGCTGCGATTCATGGGGTCGCAAAGAGTCGGACACGACTGAGCGACTGAACTGAACTGAACTGAACTGAATAAATGTTTGTTAAATAAATAACTTTGTGAATGCATATCTGACATAAAACAGGCAATCTGTCATTTTATTCTGTGTTTAACTTGACAAAACATATCTGAACCCTAAATTCCTACTGAAGTTTGAGGAGTTAATATGGAGTATGGAAATAATAGTGCTTTGAAATGTAGATGTTTAAACTTGGTTTTTACAAATCATATTTTGTCTAAGAATTGCTGGCAGTGGATGAAGCTCTCATTCTATTACAGGATTGACTTTTTTATTTGCCAGAAACATTAAATAAGATAAATGAGTATACAATCATTTGTTGAGTGCCCACTGTATCATGTTTTATAATCCTAGTTAATCATTGCTACATGTTAAACAGAGATTACTATCCTCAATTTTCAAAGGAGGAAGCTGAGGCCAAAGAAGATAAATCATTTGACCAAAGGTACAAAGAAATAAGTCACAGTCTGAATTCAAACCCAAGTCTTCAAACTCTAAGTGCAGTGCTTTTTCCATAGATTGATTAATTAGTTTAAAAATGTTTATTGAATAGTTGCTATGTGTCAGGTTCTTTTTTTTTTTTTTTTTTTTTTTGCAGTAAGGTATACTTGGCCACCTCATGTGAAGAGCTGACTCATTGGAAAAGACCCTGATGCTGGGAGGGATTGGGGGCAGGAGGAGAAGGGGATGACAGAGGATAAGATGGCTGGATGGCATCACCGACTCGATGGACATGAGTTTGAGTAAACTCCAGGAGTTGGTGATGGACAGGGAGGCCTGGCGTGCTGCGATTCATGGGGTCGCATAGAGTTGGAGACGACTGAGCGACTGAACTGAACTGATACAATGTTGAATAAAACAAAAAAAAGTCCTCATGCTTTGTCATATTCTAGGGGTGTTGGCAAGAGAGAAAAACAACAACAAACTGACAAATAAAAAGTATATGAGATGCCTGATTAGATGGTGACTGGTACTAAGGAGAAAATGAAGCAAAGAAGAAGATATGGCATTCTGGAAGAGGTGTTGACAGTGGCCGAGTTAATATTTTAAATAAGGTGCTTAGGGAAGATTTAACTGAGAAAGTGACATGCAATCTACAGTATTCTGGGGGAAGAGCATCCTCAGGAGGGGGAAGAAGTGTAAAGTCTCTGTGGCACCTGTGTTCTTGTGTATATGAGAAAAAGGAAGAAGCTAGTGTGATCAGCATGGAGTGGCCATGGTGGAGAGTGGTAAAAGATCAATGTCAGGCAAAGGGGAGGGAATTCAATAGTTGGGATTTTGTAGTACTTTGGTTTTTACTGTGAAGGAAACAAGGAGGTGTTGGACAATTTTGAGCAGTGAAGTGAGGTGATAATTTATGTTTTAAAATACTCTTGTGATTTATGTTTATTGAACAGATTTGGCTTGGAAGACCAAAACTTTAGTTTTCTCTATCTGAAGTTCAAGATGCCTGACACATCGAGTAGAAATATTGAGCAGGCAATCGAATATAGAGTTTGGAATTCAAAGGAGAGGTCTGAGCTGATATAAATTTGGAAATTGTCAGCACATTGATCATATTTAAAGTAATACAGTTGCATGAAAGGACCTAGGGAGTGAGGGAAGATAAGGGACACATCCAAAGACTGAAATCTGGGGCTCCAACATTAGGAACCAGTAAAGGAGACTGAGAAGGAGCAACCTGTGAGGTAGAAAGACAACCAGGAGAATGAGGTTGTCCTAGAAGCCAAGAGAAGCAAGTGCTGAAAGGAGGAGGGAATACTCAAGTGTGTAAAATGGTTCAGAACCGGAGTGTGCAAAAGGGAGAGAAGGGAGAAATATATCTGTGGCTATGTCCTTTTGTTTCAACTAAGAAAGTTTTCTTCCTCCCAAATCCTCTGTAAGTCCAGCCATGTGGTGATGTAAGGCAACGGACTGGGTTGGGCGCCATGGTTGACTTGTTTTTGGTGTGTGTAATCCCCCTGCCCCTCCTCTGCCCAGATTACTGATGGTCCTGGCGAGGAACATTTCCATGGGGATGTGTGCATTTGCTATGTCTGGCTTGTAGACAAGTAAATACAAATGCTGCTTTATCAATTTACAGTACAATTGCTCTGTGGCCAAAAGCAGAATTGGAAGTCTGCCTCCAACTGCCTTCAGGATAGAGGCCAAACTCCTTAGCATGCCATATCAGCCTTCATCAGATGTCTTTATTCCTTGCCATCCTCCTACTCTCCACTTCCTCCATCTTACCCCATCCTCTCCCCCCACCAGACAGCACCTATGCTCCATTCACACTGGACTTCAGCTCTCCTCTAGACACACTATGCTCTTCTATGCCTCTGCATTGACACATGCTGTTCCTCATGCTTGTAATGCCCTTTGCCATTTTTGTACTCAGGAAGGCACTGCTGGTCCTTGGAAGCTCAATTCATGTGGAATTTCCACTGTGAAGTCTTCCTGATCCCTAGGCTGGGATACTTAAATTCCTTTATGTGTTTCTCCCTCTCCTTTATGTGCTTCTCCCTCTCCTGTTGAATTTACCTATTATATTGAAATGTCTGACATTTCTCGATGGATTTTCAAGCTTCTTACTTATCTCACTATCCCTTACTTTGCCTGGCACATAGTAGGTACTTACTGATAATATTCTCTGGTGGTTCCATGGTAAAGGATCTGCCTGTCAATGCAGGAGACACAGGTTTTATCCCTAGGTTGGGAAGATTCCCTGGAGAAGGAAATGGCAACCGGCTCCAATAGTCTTTCTTGGGAAACCCTATGGAGAGAAGAACCTGGCTGGCTACAGTCCATGGGGTTGCAAAGAAGTCAGACATGACTTAGCGGCTAAACAACAAACAGCAAAATGATAATAATAGCTACTTTAAAAACTGTATAGGATGCTTGTCTTTGTGCTAAGTGTTTTTTAATGTATTTTCTCATTTCATCCTCATAACAACTTTATGAAGTAAAGTTATTATTTTCCCATGCCAAAGATGAAAAAACTGAGGTTCACAGTGGTTATAAAATTTCCACTAGATTTCAAATAGGTTATATAATCTAGATTTCAAATCCAGTTGATTTTGGGGCTTGAGTACTTAATTTCTGTTTTGTACACTTAAAGGAGAAAGGAAGGCAGGTTTAGGAATAGAAGTTTTTTTCCTAGGGTCCCAAACTCTCATATTTTCAAATTTCATTAATTTCTAAATGATTGTGCTTTACATACCATTTTTCTAAACAGTTACGTGGCATCCTTTCCACTTTCACCTGTATTGCAGTAGTCCTGTTTGTTCACCCAGGAAATGTTCAGTATGATCTGTGCACTGGCCACACCCAGACACGCAGCTATAGCCAGGCCCGAGTCCAGGCAAAAGCTTCGAGTAGTCAGGTGTGGTGGGGCAGGAGACGGGGGGAATCAGTGAGGAAGCAGGGCTACTACATTGTACAAGTTCTGGAAGAATTAATCTCATTGTGATCTCATGTGAAGGGTGCGCTGAGGGCAGATGGTAGAGAGAGATGGGTGAGTGTGGTGGTCAGTTGTATGTGTCCACTTGGTTAGGCTGTTATCCC
The DNA here is from genome assembly GCF_019320065.1 of Cervus canadensis. Taxonomy (NCBI): domain Eukaryota; kingdom Metazoa; phylum Chordata; class Mammalia; order Artiodactyla; family Cervidae; genus Cervus; species Cervus canadensis. The sequence goes on along the minus strand of NC_057404.1, from coordinate 26,970,288 downwards.
CCAGTTAATCAATCAAATATTCATGTGGGTATTGCTGTGAAGGCATTTTATAGATCTGTTTAACATCTACAGTCTCTACCAAGAGGACATTATCTTGAAAAATCTGGTCTCTAAGTAAAAGGAGATTATCCTGAAAAATCTGGGTGGGCCAGATCCAATCAGTTGAAAGGCTTTGAGGACAGAATTGACTTCTCCGTGAGGAAGAAGAAATTCCACCTGTGGACTGCAGTGTCAGCTCCTGCAGAAGAGTTTCCAGCCATCCTTCCTGACAGCCTGCCCTTAGGATTTCAGACCTGTCTAGCCACCTCCTACAATTGTGTTTAAGCCAATTCCTTGCAGTCAATCTCTGTCTCTCTCTCTCTTTTTATCTATATATATCAATTTATATATGTCTATGTATATATGCTGCTGCTGCTGCTGCTAAGTCGCTTCAGTCATGTCTGACTCTGTGCGACTCCATAGATGGCAGCCCACCAGGCTCCTCTGTCCACAGGATTCTCTAGGCAAGAGTACTGAAGTGGGTTGCCATTTCCTTCTCCAATGCATGCATGCATGCTAAGTTGCTTCAGTCATGTCCGACTCTGTGCGACCCTATGGACAGCAGCCCACCGGGCTCCTCTGTCCACAGGATTCTCTAGGCAAGAGTACTGAAGTGGGTTGCCATTTCCTTCTCCTATATATATATGTATAAAGTTATATATATATATATATTTCCTTCTGTATATATATAATTATATATACATAAGTAATAATAATAATTTTATATAATACATATATATATTTCCTTTGGGTTCCATTTTGTTTGTGCAACCTTGACTGGTAACACTGAGAGAATCAAAAAGGTGTCTTTAAGAGGAGTTAAAAAAAGCAAGAGAAGAATACGATAATATTATAATAGATAATATGAAGAATGGTCAACGAGTGGAATTGGAGGATTAATTGTCATCCTTTAAGACTGCTTAGTTGCTTCTTCATTCACTCGGCCGTCTTCACCTCCTAGCCTGTGTAGTTTTTTCTTTTCTGTCTTGTCTATTGCCTTCTGTTATGGATTGTAATTACATACTGACATGTTTGTGATTACCCCACTCTCCTTTTCCATTTCTTGGTATGTGAGTTGTGAGACAGGATAAAATTCATCTCTTCATCCCTGGCAGATAGCTTATTTCCTGACTCATATTAGGGGCTGAATAAACATCTGTTGATAAATCAATGAGAGTCCACAGCTTTAGGGGCTCAAATGGCCCCACCCGGCCATTCTATGGATCAGGGAGGGTTTTCTGGAGGAAACAGCCTCTGAGAACTATGAGAAGGAAAACTCCAGCCAGTTTCTCTGGATCTCATTTCCTCTATCCATTTTTTGGTGCCTTCAGGAACATGCAATTTGCTGGGCCCTCTTCTCTGTAACACGGTCCCATCAACATACTTCCTGTGTCTCTAAGAAATGGAAGTCAGTGCGTTTTACTTTATGCTGCTTCGCTGAAAGATCCACTGGCCTCTTCACATACACTGGCACCTCTCACAAGGGTATTTTGATATTTTGAGGGGCTGGTGGATATTTCTGTCTTCAGACACCTTCCTTGGGCTCTTTTCATTCTTCTCCTTGTTAGCACCAGAATCTGAACCATTTCCACATAAGTATGTGCTGGATAGTGTCCTCTCTACGTACTATTAGAAGCAGTGTTTTTCCCTGCAAGAAAAAGAGAGCAGAGTTTCTTCTGGAGGGGGAGTACTCACTCTAGGGATGCTCTGAAGGGGTCCAGGTGGTGACTTTCTCCTGCAGATGGATTTCCCTCTCTGACAGTCCAGAAGTGTGACTCACCTTCTGGAAACCTCAGGGAAAGGAAAATGTGCAACACTTTCTTCCTTCCTTCTCTCAAGAATCTGTATCTTCTAAACTTTTTTTTTTTTTGTATGTGCTTCTCATCTCTTCTTTGTTGGAAACAGGAAATTCATGCTTATTTATTGAATAAAAATTGTTGAAAAAACTGAAATTGTTTATAAAGATGAAAATGTAATTGAGAAATGGCTATTTCTAGGACTGGGGCAGGAAATAATACAAGGTGAGCCTGGCATGTCTTGTAGAACCTCTAAATAAGGAAGGCCTAAACAAACAAACTACAAAATAAAACTTCATTTATTTATATTATGTCAAAGGGGCATGAGAGTCAATTGAAAGTGATGCCAATAGGCAAAGCTGGACAAATTTGAGGAACAAAATGAGAAAGTAGCACTGGATTATAACCCAAAGTGTAAAATAAATATTCGTGTGTCCACACTGATAGAGATAAATGATTGAATATATAGATAAATGAGGGAGAAGAGACAAATCTCTCACATAGAGGATGTCCAAATAAGTTGTGTAGATACTCCAACCTAAAGGATGGGGCATAACTCCTCCCTTCTTAAGTGTGGACTGTATACATTGGCTTCCTTGAAAAATGTATACAGTATAGAAAGGGAAAAAGAGTAACTTTATAGTAGATAAACTTGAAAAACACTATTTTAGCCAGGGGACCAAGATCAGCTGCAACAATAATTAGTCATGCTGATTGTATGTCATGCTGATTGTATGACCCATCCATCTTGGGTGGCCCTACACAGCATGGCTCATAGTTTCATTGAGTGAGACAAGGCTGTGGTCCACGTGATTAGATTGGTTAGTTTTCTGTGACTGTGGTTTTCATTCTGTTTGCCCTCTGATGGAAAAGGATAAGAGGCTTATGGAAGCTTCCTGATGGAAGAGACTGACTGAGGGGGAAACTGGGTCTTGTTCTGATGGGCAGGGCCATGATCAATAAATCTTTAATCCAATTTTCTGTTGATGGGTGGGGCTGTGTTCCCTCCCTGTTATTTGACCTGAGGCCAAACTGTGGTGGAGACAATGAAGATAATGGCGACCTCCTTCACAAGGTCCCATGCACTCAGTGCCCCCCACCCTGCAGCAGGCCACCGCTGACCCAGGCCTCTGCCAGACACTCCTAGACACTCAGGGGGCAAGTCTGGCTCAGTCTCTTGTGGGGTCAGTGCTCCTTTCTCCTGGGTCCTGGTGCATACAAGGTTTTGTTTGTGTCCTCCCAGAGTCTGTCTCCCAGTTCTGTGTAAGTTCTGGCCGCTCTATGGTGGGGTTAATGGCGACCTCCTTCAAGAGGTCTTATTCCACACCCAGGTCTACTGCACCCAGAGCCCTGCCACTGCAGCAGTCCACTGCAGACCCATGCCCTGCAGGAGACACTCAAACACAGTTCTGTCCCAGTCTCTGTGGGATATCTGTGTCCTGGTGTACCCAAGGTTTGTTTGAGCTGTCTGAGCATTTCTGGCGGGTATGCGGTTTGATTCTAAATGCAATTTTGCCTCTCCTACCATCTTCATGGGGCTTCTCCTTTGCCCTTGGAGGTGGGGTATCTCTTCACAGCCACCCCAGCACCACACAGGCTTCAACAGCATGTGAACCGTGAACTTGCAGATGTTCAAGCTGGATTTAGAAAAGGTAGAGGAACCAGAGATCCAATTGCCAACATCTGTTGGATCATCAAAAAAGCAAGAAATTCCAGAAAAACATCTATTTCTGCTTTATTGACCATGCCAAAGTCTTTGATTATGTGGATCACAACAAACTGTGAAAAATTCTGAAAGAGTTGGGAATACCAGACCATCTGACCTGCCTCTTTGGAAACTTGTATGCAGGTCAGGAAGCAACAGTTAGAACTGGACATGGAACAACAGACTGGTTCCAGATTGGGAAAGGAGTACCTCAAGGCTGTATATTGTCACCCTGCTTATTTAACTTATATGCAGAGTACATCATGAGAAATTCTAGACTGGATGAAGCACAAGCTGGAATCAAGATTGCCAGGAGAAATATCAATAATCTCAGATATGCAGATGGCACCACACTTATGACAGAAAGTGAAGAAGAACTAAAGAGCCTCTTGATGAAAGTGAAAGAGGAGAGTGAAAAAGTTGACTTAAAACTCAACGTTCAAAAAACTAAGATCATGGCATCTGGTTCCATCACCTCATGGCAAATAGATGGGGAAACAATGGAAACAGTGAGAGACTTTATTTTTTTTGGGTTCCAAAGTTACTGTAGATGGTGACTGCAGCCATGAAATTAAAAGACACTTGCTCCTTGGAAGAAAAGCTATGACCAACCTAGACACCATATTAAAAATCAGACACATTACTTTGGCAACAAAGGTCCATCTAGTCAAAGCTATGGTTTTTCCAGTAGTCATGTATGGATGTGAGAGTTGGACTATAAAGAAAGTTGAGCACGAAAGAATTGATGCTTTTGAACTGTGGTGTTGGAGAAGACTCTTGAGAGTCCCTTGGACTGCAAGGAGATCCAACCAGTCCATCCTAAAGGAAATCAGTCCTGAATATACATTGGAAGGACTGATGCTGAAGCTGAAACTCCAATGCTTTGGCCACCTGATGCAAAGAACTGACTCATTTGAAAAGACCCTGATGCTGGGAAAGATTGAAAGTGGGAGTAGAAGGGGACAACAGAGGATAAGATGGTTGGATGGCATCACCGACTTGGTGGACATGTTTGGGTACACTCTGGGAGTTGGTGATGGACAGGGAAGCCTGGTGTGCTGCAGTCCATGGGGTCGCAAAGAGTCGGACACGACTGAGTGACTGAACTGAACAGAACTGATTGTATGTACCCTTGATAAGATTGTGATACAGTGACCCTTTACCTCTGTGACTTTTCTCTCCCGAACGCATAACCCCCAACTAGACAGAAAAACATTGGACAAATTCCAATAGAGGGCATCTTACAACACACCTAAGCAGCATGCCTTAAAACTGTTAAGGTCTTTAAAACAAGGAAAATAGATAACTAATAAAACCTACTGTGTAGCATAAGGAACCCTACTCAATACTCTATAATGACCTAAATGGGTAAAGAATCTCAAAAAGAGTGATCTATGTATATGTAAAACTGATTCACTTTGCTGTACCTCAGAAACTAACACAACATTGAAAATCAATGATACTCCAATAAGATATTTAAAAAAGAAACAAAAATAAGGAAAGTCAGAGAAACTGTCACAGCCGAGAAGAGTCTAAGGAGATATGATGACTAAATAGATGTGGTATCCCTGTGGGATTCTCTAACAGAAAGAGGACATTAGATAAAAGCTAAGGAAATATGAATAAACTATGGACTTTATTTGGGCTTCCCTGGTGACTCAGTGGTAAAGAATCTACCTGCCAGTGCAGGAGATGCAGGAGACATGGGTTTACTCCCTAGGTCAGGAAGATCCACTGGAGGAAGAAATGGCAACCTACTCCAATATTCTTGGCTGGGAAACCCCATGGGCCAGTGAGCCTGGCAGGCTACAGTCCAGGTGACCACAGAGTCAGACATGACTTAGCAAATAAATAATGACAACAGCAAATGGACTTTATTGAATAATAATGTATCAATATTGGTTCATTAACTGTAACAAATGTACCATTCTATGTAAGACATTAATAATAGTGTATACTTCCTGAGGGGAGGGTATATGGTAACACTGTGTACTATTTGCTTTATTTTGCTACAAATCTAAAACCTTTCTAAAAAAAAAGTTGTTAAAAAACACTTAGGATAAAAAAGGGAAAAAGACATAAGGGCCTGCTCTGGTGGCATAGGGCTATAGAGTTAAGTACATGCACACATGCACATACACAGATCAACACTTTATAACAATCTGTAAAAACAAAGGCTAAGATATTGCATAGTAATTATGAGATGTCACCTACCTCTTACCTGACAGAGCTTCCTATTAAGTCATTGGCTACTGGAGCTTGGTTATTGATTCTCATGCCTATGGTCTCTTGGAGAGAGAGGGAGAAGGAGAGGAAAGGAGATCCTGGGTACTGTGCCTACTTGAAGTGCTTTCCTATGTCCTTGAAGTCTTCCTATTGTTTAAGGTTCTACTTATTATCATTGAGATAGTATTATCATTGAGATAGTATGAAGAAAGAGTGATGGAGAGAGTAAGTACTCATAGGCTAAAGGCTCAGGACCTCCTAACCCTTAGTCTTCAAATTCACAATCGCTGTGGATGAAAGGTAGATACTCTGTTGAAGGAGGGTGTTATTCCACATGAAGTTTAATATGCTCTCTTGACATACTCTATTCAGTTTATCTAGCAATGGTTCCAAACTCTAAGAATCTTGAGTTACTGAAAACTACAGAAGTTTGAAAAAAACGGTGAAAAAGAAAAGGAGACATTTTGGGACTTCAGGTTCAGAGTCAGCTGTGCCTCAATTGAGAAGAGAAACTGAAGGGCTATTGTAGAACACACTAGAAAACAAGTAAATAGTTTATATCAACACATATTTTCCAAGCCAAAATCAAGGCACGAGGCTGGTGAGCATCAGGGAATTTAAGGAACAAAGGGATGAACATTTTCACCTGAGGCTGCCTTGGGAAATCTGGGACAGATTCAACGAATGAAGGAAGTAGGAAAAAGTAGACAAGTGAATTAAGTAAAGGGGAAATAAGCTGTCAATCTTACAAGTCCTGCTTATCTTTTGTGATTGATATACGTAATTTCCAAACCAATATGCTTTGTTCTTTTCAAGCTAACTGAACCCCTATTTTGTTATGTGGAAAAATGCCTAGCTACAAGAAGTATTTCCCAGCCTCCCTTTCAGCTGTGTGTTACCACTTGATACAGTTCTGGACAATCAGATATAAGCAGAAGTTCCTGGGAGAGGCTTCTAAAAAGAATTAGCTGTTCTTTGTCCTTCTCTTTTCAACTTAAACAGGAACTCAACATTTGATACGCAGGAACAGTCTTTGCACAAGGAGGCAACACAAGAAGGGAAGACACCTGCAAAGGAATAATAAACAGTGAAAAATTAGAAAGTATTTAGATCCTTGAGGACATCAGAGTGTTATCATACCATTCTTGGAAGGCCAAACTCTGGACTCATTTTATATGACAAAAATGAAGCCCCTGAATTATTTAGGTTGCTAACTTACGGTTTTGTTTCCAGTTGATCCTGACTTTAACACACACCTCTTAAGAAGAGCATCTTTTGAATATTACCAAAATTTTCCTATGCAATGACTGAGAGCAGGAAATGTCAGAACTAATAGATCTCTGCTACAGCCCATTTAGAATAGAAACCTTTCTGAATTGACCTCAAATGAAGTTTGCTATCATTTTGGTTTATTTCTTAACTGAAAATGATTGCCCTGTGGCTAAGAGGCAGCCTGATGGACTTATGTGAAACAAACATTTAGTTGCCATCAGCTTGTGTAATCTCAGGCAACTGTCAGACTTTTTGTACCTCAGTTTCCTCATAAAATGAATGAGGTTAACAATACCTATCTCATAAGAGTGTTCTGAAAATTGAATGAAGTATGTTGTGTATAAAATTTAGCATGGTTCTTGGCTCATAAATACTTAGCAGTAAATGGTGGTTATCATGTCAAATACATTTTTATTAAAGTTTTGCAAATTATAAAGAGTTATACAAATACAGTATTCTGATTATAACTGGGTCTGTTATTAAGCTATTATTGCCTTTCAGCTCCAAACCATTGTTTCTAGATTCAGAGCAGCCGTCCTGGGGCTGGGACTCTGCAAACCACATCCAGCTTTGCCCTGAGTTTCCCGTTCCTCTTCCATCAGGGAGCATTAGAAGGAGATAGCAAGGCTGGAGGAGAAAGCCATGCTCCTTCCTGACTGCTTCCAGACCTCTTCCTATACTTGTGAGCAGTTCTCTACCAGTCCTTTTCTATCCAATGTGGCAGTTCCTTCCCTAAGTCAGAATTGAATCCAGTTTGCAGTAACTCTGACGCCTTCAGATATTGTGGATTTCAGAGTCACCAGCACTAGTCACACCTTCATTATGTCTATGTATTTATGTATGATGGCACCCCACTCCAGTACTCTTGCCTGGAAAATCCCATGGATGGAAGAGCCTGATAGGCTACAGTCCGTGGGGTTGCAAAGAGTCGGACGTGACTGAGCGACTTCACCTTCACCTTCATTTATGTATGAAGGCATTTATTAATTTTTCATATTTCTCCATCAGATTTTTTTGAAAGAGTGGATTTTGTCCAGAAAAACATGGGGAATGGGGAAAAAATACAAATGGAAGCTGTTTTTGCTATTTGTTTTATAATGTAAGAAATGTCAGAGTGTCCTGTTCAAAACAGCATAATAAAAGTTCAAAGATTGAGGTGTTCCCTTAAGCGAGGCAGAAGATTTCAGCCTCTGCTATTTGGAATTTAGGCTGAAGTCCTTGTTTTTGGATGGACCACTGGGTGCGTGGCACAGTCCATGTTTCCAAACCAGATCTGAAAAGAATAGCCACCTGGCTCATGTAGAAGTAGATCAAGTATTTAGTTACAGACATCACATAAGTACCAAGTTCTTTCCATGATGTTGTCCCAAGTGGGCTTGTACTTGTCAAATACCCTTCTCAGTGTTATATTTCTCCAAGGACTGAATAGCCCACTCCACCAAGCCCTGTTGCATCTCCTCCAATATATTAGCATTTTTGATTGAGGCCGTTCAGGTACACAAGGTTACTTTGGGTGCAGAGGCTGCCCCACCCTGCAGACTCCCTCCTCCAGGCTTCTAAATTTCAATAATTTCAACCACTTCATTCCTCAGCCATAGGGGTGTTAGTGGTTTCCTGCAGTTGCTACCTCTTTGCGGGAGCCAGCCCATATTGGCTTGCAGAGTCAGTTGTTAAATTTTCAGAAATCTTGCAAGTGAGATGTTAAACTGTTGATAGCTGGAAATCTGCCACCATGGGAGTATTTACACCGTGGAAATTGGCAAATGCTACAAATGAGATTTCCCCAACCAGAGATCTAAGTGTAAACACTTAGCAGCCCACTACTAACTAGAGTTCTCCTTTTACTCCTTCAGTTACCTAGTCAATTACTTTGTATATGGTTGGTGGTTCAGATGGTAAAGAATGTGCCTGTAATTCAGGAAACCTGGGTTCGATTGCTGGGTTGGGAAAACCTCCTGAGAAGGGAATGGCTATCCACTCCAGTATTCTTGCCTGGAGAATTCTATGGGTAGAGGAGGTTATATATAGTCCATGCGGTTATATATAGAGCAGGTTATATATAGTCCATGCGGTTGCAAAGAGTCAGACATGACTGAGTGACTAACTTTCACAACTTTTCAAGAATACTTTACATTGACTTCTCTCTGTTCAAATAACTAGTGTGGTTTCTGTATTCTAGAAGGACCCTGAATGATATGTTACCTTGTAGAGTTGTGCCTCTATCAATCCTAGTCGTCCTTCAGGAAAACTGGTAACTGTGTGTAGCTTTGTTTTGACAAATATCTTCTGTAAAAGGTGCCTAACACCTAGAATTTTGTAAATAATCAATAACATGAGTTGTGTTACTAACATTCTTTTTTTTTTTTCAGTCTTCAAATATTTTTTATTGGAAGGCCATGCATTGCCTTCATTTATTGTATTTCAAATCACTGTACATTTACTTTTGTGAAAACACTGCCTGCATTTTCTAGTACAAAAAAAACCTAAAAATTGTTTCAGGAATGTAGAGAAATATCCAACTTAAATAGCGAAAAAGTGCACCATAATTACTGCTGCACTGCAGTCATTTCTGCATTTCCCATGTTTCTTAAATAACTATCTTGTCTGATAACACACAATATAAAGAGCAATTATGAAAAACAGACATTTACATATACTTCTAAAGTCTTACTGAGAATATCCTGTTGGCATTGGATAACCAATCATAGGCGCAGCTGCAGTAGCAGGATATGCATATGCCTGTTGGTTCATACCATTGTGCATATTTGGAACGTTACTTCCATATTGCTGAACTAACATTCTTAACATCAATAATATGAGTTAATGTTGGTTCAGAGACTCTAGTAGTTATGTGGAAGGCTATCTTGCATATTTTAGGATACAGTTTATAAAGTTTTTTTCTGTATAGAAGGGAAAGAGATATAGCTAATAACCACACTTTTTTTTTTTTTTTTTTTTTTGCTGATCAAAGAGGATAGCATGTTTTTTGAAAACAAAACAAAATAAAACAAATAAAATCCTGTTCTTAATATGTTAGGCTAAAAGAAATGACATTTCCTATTCTGGCACTTGTGTAGATTGGGTCAAGTTTCTAAAAACAAGCTATATTCAATATCTCTGATTGCTTAAGATGAATCCTCTGGCTCTTGATAACTATATACTTACTATTACAGTTTTCAAGTTCCATTTTAACTGCATAATTTTGCTTATTAGATTTGGAGAAACCTTCCATTGGTGCTCCAAAGCTTTGATCTTTCTCAACATGTGTATGAGACTCCACAAAGTTATATTCTGAAAAAAGATGCCAACATTCCAACATAATCATCAAAATAACTTGTAAGAAAAAGCAAACTTTTCACACAAATCCTATATTTAAAGATGCCTTCCTTCCAATAACATTCGTTAAGCGACCATCTGTTTGCCTTTGATTATCATCTGGACCACTAATAAGCGAGTTTAATCTGAGCAATGTTATTTGCATGCTATTTCTAAATTTAGTGCCTTTCAAAGAAGTCAGCAAGGCTCGCCTCCAGGAAATATTGCCTTTGAAGTAACATCTGGTTTTCAGGGAATTTCTGTGTAGTGCCCAATCAGAGGGCGGACTAAAGGGCAGAGAAACCAAGTGACTTGCCCAGAGTCGTATAATTAGTTAATGACTTAACCTGGATTACGTGTAGTTTCTATCTGTTGCTTAAAGTCCTAGCCTGCTTATTTCCATTCTGTAAGTTGTATAGAGACTATACACACAGACATAGTCATTCCCCTCCCTTCATGAATAGATGTGTGTGAATCTTTCTGACTAATTACAGATTTATTTATTTGCATCTTTTTTTTGATGTTTCCTCTCTGTAACTTGAGAAGAAAGGAAAATTTCCTGTTATCCTCCGCTTTGTTAAAAAAATGATTCGAAGTAACTGAATTGTTATTGACTGCAATATCTTCTTTAGAAGTGAACTGATCTTTTTCCTTGCAAGGAAAATGGAGGGTTAAATTGTAGGGACAACTCACTTGATTTGAGGGCAACTGGAAGGCATCATCACTGGCATCATCAATGTTCAACCTTGCCCCCTTGTCTTGGTTTCTCTGTTTTTCCCTCCTTTCTCCTTCCCTGGACTGGAGATCACAAAGCTGTCAACACCTCAAATGCAAGACTATAATGAAAGTTCAAGGTTATGATGCTTTATTATAAAAGCAATTCTTTTTGTTACTTTACTGAGTTGATACATTTTATAATCATTATATGATTTTAATAGCCTTGTACCAATTATAAAAATATATTCAATCTAATTAGTTCTTTTAGCTTTAAAGGTATTTTCACACTTATGATTTATTTTTAATCTTCTTAGGTTTCTGTTATAAAACAATTTGAGTTTTATGTATGCTTAGAATTGTTTTTTCATCACCTTAAGATCATTCTAATTTTTGTACAGGGAAGCATAACTTAATATCTTATAAATTAAAATTTTAATCTGACAAATTGGGGTTTAAGTCTCAGCTCTACCAGCTACATGACCTTGGGCAAATCACTAGATCTTTCTAAACTTCAATGTCATTTAAAATGCCTATCTCATAACACTGAAAGAATGAAATGAGATTATATGTAAAGCTATTGCCACAGTGCTCTGATACACATTAAAAGGTCAGGAAATAGTCCTCAATTTTCTTTCTTTTTTTTTCCTTACAAAGTACATTAGTGTCCTGTGCTTGTTCTTGCCTGACTATTAAGAGATTTTATGAAAATCACAATCATATGTGATTGGGAGTGAGTGGGATCTTGGAAACTTGAGAAACTGTGATTAGAAGATTAAATGAAATGGTGTACTAGAGACTTCTGTGTTTGGCTGGAGATCCATTTCTTTTGCTTTGGGTGATGCTGCTCTCATTCCCTTTAAGGGAGTTCCTTTTGCCCTCTTCTGAGTAGTCTTCAGAGTACAGTCAGGTAAACACAGGCCTTCCCTTAGTCAAGAGCTGAGCATGAGAGTCAAACCATTGCAATTCTGCCACCTTTTTTTTTTTTTTTTTAGGACTTTGAATCCTGGTGAAATAACACAAATGCAGGAAAATTGTTAAATCACTTGGGGCCCTGAAGTAACTATAAGAGGTCAGAGTATGCTGAGTGGCTAGCAGCAAAGACTCAGAAGCCAGAGAGCCTGAGTTCAGACCCCTTACTAGCTAAATGACAGTAACTAGGACAAGTTACTTAACCTCTTTAGGCCAGGTTTCCTTATCTCTACAATGGAGTCATTAATAGTACCTAACTCATAGGGTTGTTATGAGAATTAAGTAAGAATATCTGAAGGGTTTAGGATGTGCCTGATACATCTTAAATACAGTATATATTATAATTGCAGTTGCTAACACTGGGAGTATTATTATTCTGTTCTAGCCCTGAGACACCCAGACCTACCTTACTTCCTGTTCTCCCCTGGTCCTGGTTCTCCAGCCTTCCTTTTGATTCTGAGAGAGCTTCCCAAAATTCTCTTTGTGAACTTCTTTACTGCCTAAGGTAGCCAGAGTTGGTCTCTTCCTGCAACCACATGATCTTAACCAATAAGAATGGTCTTGAGAAACGATGACATCCCATCCCCTATTTTTATTGATTTTTTAATATAGATTAGAAAACTAAGCAAAATCCCTTGGGTGAGCTCACTCAGCATGTAAATGGCAGTATTTGGATTAGTGTCTGATTATCCTGATGATTGGTGCTATTCAATTCCTCAGTTGTGTTTGACTCTTTGCAACCCTGTGGACTGTAGCCCACCAGACTCCTCTGCTCATGGCAAGACTAGTGGAGTGGGTTGCCATATCCTTCTCCAGGGGATCTTCCTTACTCAGGGATTGAACCCATGTCTGCTGCTTCGCAGGCAGATTCTTTACTGCTGAGCCACTTGGGAAGACCATCCTGATAACTACTCATGGACTTTCTCTACTGGACCAAGATTATGTTTAATGTGTCCTTACTCTTTCTTTCTTTATAACAATCCCTCCCCAGATTCTTATTTGTTACTGAAACTTGCCTAATTTGTTTTACACTTTATTTTTGCTTTCATTTCATTGCCTCTGTCATTTAATTAGTTTTTACTCTCCACTTGACACAGACCAAGGCATATATAACTTGGATTTCACTGATATTTCAGGACTCAGTTAGGACTCAAAAGACACTTAGTCCTTATACTCCTCTCCACTAGTCTTATTCCTTTTTGTTTTGGAAAACCTTATTTGTTGACTTATTCATTGGTTGTTTCATTTATTCATATGTTCATTTACTCAGTAGACATTTATTGAGCATCTATGATTTGCTACAAACTGTTATAGATCCTGAGAGTATGGAAATGAACAAGGTGATTGTCAGTCACTGGGAAGAGTTTATATCCCCAGTGAATTTATGGGTTTATAAATATAACAGTATATTACACAGTGATTAAAAACTATCAAGGGTAAGGGGATGGAGAGGGGAGGTTCTTATTTCATATAGGGTATTAAGGAAGGAATATTTGAACTCAGAAATTGAATGAAGTGAAGATGAGAGCCCTGTGAATATCTGTGGGAGGAACATTCACTGGGATGGACATATGTTTGGAATGTTTGAGGAGTAACAAAGAGGCCAATATGGCTACAGGAGAGCAAATAAAAAGAATGGTAAGATCTGAGAGGTTGCAGGGGCAGCTTATGTAGGGCTTCGAATTCATAGCAAGAACTCTCGAGTTTTTTCTAAGTGTGGAGGGAACAGTGATATCATAGAAGACCGTTTATAATATGCATGCGATCAGACTGTTAGCATCTCTTCCCAACCTTGTGTTTGGTGATGTCACACAGGTTATTAAACATTGACAAGTGTAAAACTGGATGAGAGCTTTATGACTGTTAAAAGAGGAGGGTGTGGCACAATCCCATTTATCTTTTAGAAGGATGACTTAGGCTGCTCTATGGAGAGCAGTGTGTTTGAGGCCAGGAGTGACAATAAGGAGACCAGTTAGGAATTTACTGCCACAGCCCTGGGTGTGCTGATGCTGGCTCAGAGCTTGGGAGAAGTGGTATGTTATGTAGGAAATTTCAGAATATAGGATATATTTAGGACAGTAGATGCTTAAGAATTAAATAAAGGGTGTGAGGGAAAGTGAGGATTCAAGAGTGACTCTGAATTTGTATTCCGAGCACCTGGCTTAATGGAGGTACTGATTACTGAAATGGGGAAGACTTGGGAAACAGCAGATTAGAGTAGGAAATTATATCCAAAAGTTGCAGTTGCAATCTCTGTTTCTAGAGTAGAGGAACCTGAGAGACAAAGAATAATAACTAATGGGAAGGATAAGCATTGTTAAAAGGCCATACAAAGAGATGGGTGAATCTAGAAGTTGTCAGTTGTCCAACTTATTTTTGGGAATAAAGAACTATAATTGAAATCCTTGAGGACAGGTATTAGCCTATTAGACAAAAAGTTGGTCACTTTGTTCTCAAGTATAAATAGGTTTCCACCTAATATTAGAAATATACCTCTTATATAAAGACCTTGAGCAAACATATATACAGAAAAACATTTAATTAAAGATTACCTTTATAAACCACAGTCAGGTTCTCTCAATGCCTAAAGGAATTACTAATTATAAAGTTTTTATTGAACAATTCACCCTTGACTCTTTTGGGGCACATTCTTACAGTGGTGAAAATTTCCTGGACTAATCATTAAGAAAATGGGTGCTGGAACTCAAATGCCTGGGTTCACATCTTAGCTTTGTTCATTTCCACCTGTGACTTTGGATGGACTGATGGAACAGTCTCTATCTGCAACTTTCAGATTTCTCGACAGAGGGGAAATTCCCATGGCCTACCATATGTTAATTCTTAAAACTTCTTTTCAAAGGTGACAAATGTGACTTTTGCCTACATTCCACTGGCCAAAGGCAGTTATATGGTCAAGCCTGACCTCAATAGGCTAGGAATATTTAATCTTCTTATAGGAATTTCATTTTCCTCCAGAGAGTAACAGCAAATACTTCAAAGAGTGAATGATACAGACTACTTGAGGGTAGTGTAGACACAGGGTAATATAACACATGGATGTCATCTTTAGTATCTAATGACTTATGATTTTAAAGCTCTGGTTACATGTTTATTATTACTGATGGCATCAAGATTCTTTTCACAAATAAAACATTCTCATTAACACCTAGTAGGAAAAGACCAGAGAATCATATTCCTGGCAGCTAATTAGAAGAGAATGACTTTCCAATCTTAGGACTTTAGATTGTGCTATGATAGTAGATGTCTTTGGGGAGGCCTATGTTTCTGTGGGTTTAGTGCCTGGATTTTAGAATGGCTAGTTACTTGCTTGAATGTTTTCCCTGGTGGACCCACAGGCATCGTGCAGCAGCTCTACCACTCATCCCATCCCTTAGGTCTCATCATTTTTCTGTGAAGCAAGATGGACCAGCTGTCATCCTCTAGACTCACAGTCATGTTTTGAAGATTAATGAGTTAAAGGTTGTAAAATGCCTTCAGCTACTGAAAGGTGATAAATAGAAGGCATAATTACTGGTATTTCCCCATCTTTAGACTTGAAAGGCCTTTCTTGTCACCACTGAGATTTGGACATAATTCAGCTACTGTGGTGAATTTCATTTATTTTACCTCCTTTCTGTTTGACATTTTCCTACTCTCATCTCATCACAGTGACTTTAAAGAAAGAATGTCAACCTTAACCTTTTATGTCTCCATCTGTTGAGATTTTTGAATTGTCTTATTGTTATTTTGTGTACTTTATTCCATCATTTACAAGACTGTGCTCTCAGACCTATG
The DNA here is from genome assembly GCF_019320065.1 of Cervus canadensis. Classification (NCBI taxonomy): domain Eukaryota; kingdom Metazoa; phylum Chordata; class Mammalia; order Artiodactyla; family Cervidae; genus Cervus; species Cervus canadensis. The sequence goes on along the minus strand of NC_057404.1, from coordinate 26,954,454 downwards.
CTGTTAGGTAACACAGAGGCATGAAGGGCAAACTGTAGTCACATGTTTATTGTATATAGTGCCTGATAAGTTCATAGTGTGGCTCAATGATTAACCAACAATATTCACAAACACAGGCTTCCAGTGAGTGAGCTGTCAATCTGAGAGTCTCATTACTAATTCAAGATATAATTCAAAACAAATGTTTATTATTAATACAGTCAACACATTACCATATAGGTACTCTCCATCCCCGGCTTTGAGCAGATGTCATATAAAGAGAGAGAGTGAAAAGAAATATTCTGTGTTGAGGTTGTCATTACAGGGGTGTCATTTAAGTTTGCACTGTTGTGTCCACTGGGACTTTGCCTGTGGGATACAGAAATTAACTCTGATGCTTCTCTAACCAGGCAAATACGGCTTCTCTCAAGAACACGCATATATATGGCTTCTATTTTCATGTGTTTTTTTTTTTTTTTTTTTTTTTTGCTTATTGCTAATGTAAGGGAAGACTTCTCTGTGGGTTCATTTCTCACCTTTAAAACTTCTTTCTACAAAACTGACTTGCATTAGACTAACTCCAATCATGAGTTATTTGACTTACCTTTAGCACTAATGGAAGCAGGATGGTATGGTAGATAATACAATTAAAGAGCTAGTTTATGTAAAATGCTATTATAGTAAAGCCCAAGAGTTACAGGTAAAATATGAATCAGAAGTGTTCAAGTTTTGGTTTGTTCCTGGATCCAGTCAACAGACATTTATAAAGTGCTTTTCAGAAGTCAGACATTACTTTTGGTCTTGGGTGCATCCTGCTCCTTGATCAGAGTTCTCCCTTTGGCAAATCACTGGGGCTTTGAAACCTCAGTTTCCTATCTGTAAAATGGGAATAACACACTTTATCTTGTTAAGAGGACCTATTCTAGTCTTCTTTTGGTTGCAAGTTCCAGACTCCCCTTATGCCTTTAACCCAGCCAGCCATTTACTAACTCGGTACTACTAGGAAGAGGCCTCAAAATTAAATCCTTGAAATCTTTTGCTGCTTACTTACTTTGATCCTTGACTCAAACTTTTCTCCTGCATTTAATGTGGTCCTGATCTTTGTGTATCATCTATTATTGTTGGTTGTAAGTAACATACTTGGCCTAGGTTTAAGATTTGGCCTCTCGGGTTGACATTTGGTTTTTGCCCTCCATTACTTCTGATAACCCTGGTGTACTACGGAGGCTGATCAAATCTTGTCTGGTCCTGATATCCAATCTTGCAGTTGACCTGCTGATCTGTGGCCTTGGTTTGGCCTACTCTGGTTGACTTTAAGGAGAAACTTCATAGATATGGTCTCAGCCTCATTGAGAGGGGACCAGCAAGTGTTAGTGTGTTCATCAGGTTTCTGTTTGAATGGGGTTTAGGCAGAACCCAGGTCTCGTGGAAGAACTGGAGTCCTATTTAGAATTTGTGGCAGAACCAGTTATATGTTTACTCCTAAAGTGTTAAGAAAATGCCATGGTTTGGTGGGCTTATATAAGTTCAGGGCTTATCTTCGTATGCTGGATACAAAACTCACAGGACTAATCTACTTCTCTGTTTGTGCTGGCATCTTAGTGGGGATAGATCAAAAAGTAAGTGACTGTTAGACCACAGATTGGCATGTTCAAGTTCACTGCAGAAAGGGAGGAAAGGCAGGTATTAACATTTTATAAACCATACAAATGTGGGTCATCATGGCAAATGCAGGTACTCAACAGGTATTTGCGAAATAATATCCATTGCTTTTATTGCTTAGGTTTTTTGTTTTGTTTTGTTTTTTAATTGATCAATTGGTTAGTGGCTTTTATGTTTATTACAAAAAGTTCTCATGTCTACTATACATTCTTATCTTATTTCAAAGCCTCATTTTTTCTCTCCAGAGAATTCTGGCAAAGTTGTCTAGTGCTGGTGGGGTGGTAGTTAGTACCATGAAAAGGCTAGTTCATGTAAAGCCTTAGGAACAGGGAGGCTCAAGAAGTTCCATCTAAATTTTTTTGATTGAGGTATAAGTTACCTTTAAAATTTGAATCAGGAAGTTGAGGGTTCAAGCTTTGTCTAATTTCTATTGATCAACATTTCTACATCCAATCAATAAACATTTATAAAGTGCTTATTACTATCTACCATACCACCCAGTACTGCCTAGATTCCTTGATTCATAGCAGTTTATTCACTATATGGGGACTGGGTATAGGAGAGGGAGAAACCATGGATTCTTTTCATCAATCATGTTTATATGGTGTGTACAAATAATAGACTGGCCATGGGTTAGGACTTCCTGGGAGAAAGTAATTTAATATATGCTAATTTCTACTTCAAAATCATTTTTTTGAGAGTTAGAGATTAAATGTATAGGTGTAACTAACTCTCTTTCCTAAGGCTGACTAACTGCTTTGGCTCCTTGGCTGGAAGATTTGTTTAAAAGCTGAACAATATTAATGACAATGTGTATCATTTATCATTACTCTAGCTTTGATTAAGCAAGTATTCTAAGATGCTCAATGTGTTATTCTATTTATGCTTCTATTAATAAAATCCTCTGTGATTAATCTTGGGCAAGTTAACTCTATTCTCTGAATCATAATTTCTTTACCTATGCTATATAAATGGTCTTAGTTAACTTTCAGGATTATTATGAGGACTAAATGAAACCATGCAGTCCTTGGACTGGTATTTACTGAGTGCCTCCTATGTGTGAGGCTCCCAAGCATACAATAATGAAGCAAATTTCACATTGTCCCTGCCCTCATGAAGTTAACAGATCTAGAGAGGGAAACAGACATTAAACAACATAGACTTATTTAATTACAGTTGTGATCAGTCCTACCAAGGACCAGGGTACTATGAGAGAGTATGTTATTGAAACTGACCAAGAATCTAGAGTCAGGGAAGAAAGTTTCTCTTGGGAAGATGTGGAACACTTGAGAATGAGTAAATGAGAATGAGTAAGAGTGAGATGCGAAGAGACCCATGCAAGAACATTTCAGGTTGAGGAAGTAACCTACAGTGAGAGGAGAGTTTGGTACGTTGGTGGGATTTTAGTAGGCAAGAATGAAAGGAATGCCTGTGGGCCTGGGGGATTGTTAGGGATCTGATGGTGAAGGGCTATGTAGGCTATGGTGAAGAATTCTGAATTTATCATAAAGGTTATAGAAACTATTGAAACATTTAAAGTAGATTTGAATTATATTTACTTATATCCACAACTGATAACGTTGTGGATAAAAGTGTAGAAGGGGTCCAGAGTGGATGCAGAGAAACCATTAGGAGGTTACAGTAGTTGTCCAAGCAAGAAATGCTGTTGCTTTGGGCCTAGGGAAGTGTCCATGGAGATGGGGAGAAGGGATGCCCTGAGTATGGTAAGATAGGGAGAGAGAGGCTAAGGATAGTGCACAAGTTTTCTGGTACAGGTCACTGAGTGAAAGATGTTAGTGATGTCTTTATTGAGGGAAGAGACATTGGAGGAGGAAAAGTTTTGGGGTAGAAAGATAATGGACTTCTCAGATAGCTCAGTGTGTAAAGAATCTGCCTGCAATGCAGGAGACAGAGGAGAAGAGAGTTCAATCCCAGGGTCAGGAAGATCCCCTGGAGGAGGGCATGGCAACCCACTGCAGTGTTCTTGCCTAGAGAATCCCATGGACAGAGGAGCCTGGTGGGCTACAGCCCACTGGGTCTCAAAGAGTTGGACATGGCTGAAGTGACTGAGCATGCATGCATGCAGGCAGAGAATACCAAAGTTCATTTCATGTTAAGTTGAAGGTGGTACACAAATAATAAATAAAAATTTAGAGCCCAGAAGAGAGGTCTGAGTGGAGAGTAGATTTTTAAAAATTAAAGTATAGTTGATTTGCAATGTTGTGTTTGTTTCAAGTATAAGAATAGATTTTGGTGTAGGTGAGATGGTAATTAAAGTCATGGAATGGACAAGGTGACTTAAGGAAAGCATGTAGAGTAAGAAAAGAAGCCCAGGGCCTAGGCCTAGGCCTAGGACTAGGTTGTAAGGAATATATTTAAAGGTTGTGTAGAGTAGGAGGGACAGGCCAAGAAGGATGGGCTAGAATGGCAAAAAACACAACAGGGAAATCAAGAGTGTGCTGTCACTGGACCAAAGCAAAGGCAATTGTTAAGGGAAAAAAGCATAAATGGGCCATCGGTATTTTTGGAGTGCTTAAAAATGTTTTAAAACTGGACTGTTGCAGTGATTGCATGATTCTGTAAATTTACTAAAAAGAGTTTTGCACTTAAAATGGATGAATTTTATGATAAATAAATTATACTTCAATATGCTGTGAAGAAAAAAGCACAAAGAAGGCCTGGTAACCATGTTGATAGTCGAAGAAGGATTGAGACAGATGAAGACTAAGAAGTATCTTTTTTGTTTTTAGCGAAAGGAAACCTTCATTAGAAAGATAGAAGAAAGATGGAAGGATGTTTGGAAGAAGTTGAGAACTGAACGGATGGTGAGCAGTGGAGTTTGTGAGTGCTGACAACCTTGTAGATACTAAAGTCTTTTGAAAACTGTAATCACATTATGTCATATTGAGATTTTTTTTTTTCTAAAATGTAGCAAGCTCTTTGCCTGTAACAGTGATTTCTAAAGTGGAGTGCAAGAGGAAATATTAGAACTTGCAGATATTAATTTCATCTAATAATAAGAGAAATGAGCTTTACCAAGTTTTAACATGCTGATTGACAGAAGTGTCTCTGTTGGTCTACATGGACTTTTTCACGAACAAGATGTGTGGTGTTGGGAGAAAATGTGAGGGCTTCACACACCAGATACAGGGCAGTGGTACTGCCCTTGGTACCACTTTGTTTATTTCTGGTGAAATAGGCTATATTCCAGTTCATGTCGGGGTAAGAAGTGTTACACTGTCAGGCTGAAATAAAGCAAACTTCCAAAAAATGGACAAGTTTCTTAAAAACATTCCTATAAGGAAACCGCCTTATCAAGGAGAATTTTAATAATTTATAAAGAAGAAGAGAACCTTCCCTTCCTTTCTACTGCAAGTTGTCACTTTGAAATAACAAAACAATGATTTAACCCCACCAGGACTGGGCCAAAAGGCTTGAAACATTTACAGTGAATTGAAATAAGAATCTCATCCATTGTTGTTACTAAACTTTGTCCTGTTTGTTCTCTATTGTGTGTATCATGCCTTTGCAAGCTTGTCTTTTTCAGCTGTAAAAACAGCTATAAATCCATTAAAGCCAAATATTGAAATCAACTGAATTTAGAGGCAACTTTTAAATTGCTGTGTCACAGAGTGTGAAGCCAACGTTTTTAGAAAAACCAGGCATAATCAATGCAGAGCTTGCATCAAAATTATTATTTATTTCTTTGTTGTAACTAAAAACATGCTTAGCATTTATTCATGCTGCTCCTGCTATACTATAGTTTTCCATCTTGGTCAGTCCAGGCAGAGATTGTGAAGAAGGTAAAATCTCTTTTTAATATTATCCTCCCCAGTTCCCATCAGAGCTCTTTTCCACTAATCTTACTCCCTTATTTATGCACCTCCTAACCCATCCCTGAGGTTCTGTTTATTTCACTGCATAGCTATAGTTGCTATAGGTAACACTAATGATTGTCAGGCACCCCTAAACAAGCATTGTCTTACCTTACCTTGGAGAGTTTAAATTGACGCTATGTATGAAAATCTTAAAAACTGAGCTATTTTAATAGGCATACAATGGTATATTACTCAGCCTTAAAAAGGAAAAGGAAAATTTGATACATTCTACAACATGGATAAACCTTTAAAAATGCTAAGTGAAATGAGCCAAACATAAAAGGACAAATATTACATGATTTCACTTATATGAAATATGAGAATTAGATTCATAGAGAAAGTGGAGTGATCAGGCACTGGTGGAGGGAGATGGGATATGGGCAGTTACTGTTTCATAGGTTTGGGATGATGAAAAGTTCTGGAAATGGATAGTGGTGATAGTTGCACAACATTGTGAATATACTTAATTCCATGGCGTGTGTTAGTGATTCAGCTGTGTTCAGCTCTTTGCGACCCCATCGACTGTAACCTCCCAGGCTCCTCTGTCCATGGAATTCTCCAGGAAAGAACACTACAGTGGGTAGCCATTCCCTCCAGGGGATCTTCCCAACCCAGGGGTTGACCCAAGTCTCCTGCATTGCAAGTGGATTCTTTACCGTCTGAACGACCAAGGAAGTCATGGAATGTATGCTTTGAAATGGTTAGCATGGCAAATTTTATGTCTTTTTTTTTTTTTAGCTATGGCTCATGACATGTAGGATCTTAGGGATCAAATGTGCACCCTTTGCACTGGGGACATGGAGTCTTAACCCAGGACCACCAAAGAAGTCCCTTTTTAATGTCTATTTTACCAAATTAAAAAAGGTGGCTTGAACTAAGAAGCAGAGGAAGAGGTGGTAGGAAGCGTTGGATTTTGAATTTAGCCAATAGGATTCTTTGATGTTTTGCATTTTGATGTGTGAGAGCAAGAAAAGAATCAGGGATAATACTGGGATAATATAGGGATAATAAGTTTGTGAGCCTGAGCAGCTGGAAGCATAGAGTTGCCTTTCCCTGAGACTGGGGAGACTATGCGCAGAGAAGGTAAGGGAATCAAGAAGATTTCAGATGTGCTAATTCTGAGATGTTTGAAAGACATCCAAGTGAAGATGGTGAGCTATACCTGTGCTAATCATTGGTCAACCCAGCTAGGCTTTCCCTTCAGAAATCCATTAGGACCTTGTCACATTGAGTACAGCATAGGGTCTGTTATTTAAAAAATATCAATTATCTAACAATGGAATACTAGGACTTCCCTGGTAGCTTAGTGATAAAGAATCCATCTGCCAATCCACCAGATTCAGGTTTTCCCTGGGTCAGAAGATCCCCTGGAGAAGGAAATGGCAACCCATTCCAGTATTCTTGCCTGGGAAATCCCACGGACAGAGGAACCTGGTGGGCTACAGTGCAATAATGCTCAGTCATAAAAAAGAATGAAAACATGCTATTTGTGTTAACATGGACAGACTTGGAGGGCATTACACTGAGTGAAATAAGTCAGACAGAAAAAGATAAATATTGTATAGTGTCACTTATGTATGGAATTTAATAAATGCAACAAATTAGTGAGCATAACAAAAAAGAGTTCACAAGACATAACAAGGCAGACTCATAGATATAGAGAATAATCTAGTGATTATGGGTGGGCTGGGGGGAGAGGCAACCTAGGGGTAGGGGAGTGTGAGGCACAAACCACTGGGTGTAAGACAGGCTCCGGGATGCATCGTGCAACATGGGATACATAGCCAACATTTTGTAATAACTGCAAATGGAGTGTTACCTTTAAAATTTTTATAAAAATTTGAAAAATAGATTATCTAAATTATCTGTAAGATTTTATTTGAATATATCATATGAAGCAAATAAACAAACAGATTGATGGATAGATAAATAAATACCTGAATAAAATAAAGCAAGCCAGCTTTCCAGGACAATTGAAAAAGAGATGTGGTGTTCTGGTGATTATCCTTAATGCAGAATTTGTGGCTGTGTAATCTGGGGCTAATTGCGCTGTTGAAATCAGTACATTTTGTTCATTATCTTTTATCACGAGGTGGCCTTAATTCACTTGGTGCTTCAGATAAAGTTTAATGGAAGAATCTCAGAGTCACCTTGATCTTCCTTACCTGCCAAATTAGGGTAATATATAGCTCAAATCTAACCTGAGCTCAAAGTTGTTAAGTACTTTAATTTTCATCTGTGTTTTGTGTTGGAAAATAATTTTAATATTAAAGGACAGCTGTAGACTGCTAATGACTTGAATACAGTTTGACTGTTTTCATGAAGTGCTCTGTGGGATGTCAGAATATTTAATTCAGGATGTTAAAAACATCCCAAAATGTCACAATAATTATATCACAGCAGGCAATTAAAACACTGGAAAATGCCAACTGACTAAGAGTGTTCCTTGTTATTTAGGAAACTATTAAGAACCTGACATATAAAGTAAAAAATGCTGGTTATAACTTTTTATTTCAATAGACAATTTCATCATCGTATATGAAATTGACACTTGATATAGTCAGGGTCAGGTTAAAAATGCAACCCAAGGTAGAGCTAAGGAAGAGATCGCTGCTTGATCTTTAACTTTATATTATCTATATTCACACATTATAAAAAAAACATTGCTTGGTTTTACATATCATACCATATGTGCTGCAATACCCTCCGTACAATGGTTGTGTTAATTAAATCATATGTTGGCAGCCTTAATTGATCTGATTTTGCTTCCTAAATTATGGGCAATAGAATTATTTCCTTGTTTTTCAAATTGTACTTTTGTAAATCCTAATGGATTAACAATGTAATGCTGAAGACTAGGGGCAGTGTTTGCTTAATCCCCCAGGATTAGAGTGTCATTCTCAGTAGGGTGTTAAGCACCGACTACTATGAGCTAGAAGGGAATATGCTCAGACAGGGTGAGGCACAGAAAACAAAGTGCATTCAAGTCCTTAAGTCAACAGTTTGTCCATGCAACCTTAACATTAACAGTGTCGTGAACAAAGAACCCACAGTTAACCCAAAGCTGCATTTTGGGGATGTTCAAATTTAAAATGGGTCACCTGAAGGGTTATATGTTATCTTTAATCAACACACTTATGAAGGACTTGTTAAGATATGCAGTTGGCAAGGTGGCATTCATAGAGAGGAGGCCTTATTGCAACCAGCATTTATTTTTGATTTGGGGAAATATTATGGAAAACAAATGCCCTACCTTCAAGACATGTATATAACTGAATGAGGTAATGTCATAAAGCACCTAATATGATGTCCAGCAGAGAACAGTTGTTTAAAACATTTTAGTTCCTCCTTCCTTTGTGAAAACAGACATTAACACAAAGAAATATGGTGTAGAGGTGACATTTGGGCAGAGCATAAAATAGACTGGATAGAAGAGGAAGACAAAACCTTGGAATAATGTCCAAGCTCAGAGGCAGATTTCAGTGTTTATACAAGTTTGGGGCCCTCTTTAGGGAAAACAACACAAGATTATCCATACAAAAATTAGGAACAAAGAGAATGTTTGAGAATGAGCAAAGCATGCATTAAAAAAATCTGACAAATGCCACAAATATTCTAAAATTGAGTAAAATGATATTTTATTTTAATTAATTATCTGACTACCATCCCACCGGAATACTTTCTTAATTTTTTAGATGCATGTGTTTTGATCATGTTTTCATATGATAGTGGTTTTGTAAAATCTTCTATACAGAGAGTAGGCTGATAATTCAATCTTTTCTTTAAAATGGTAATCAAAATTTGATGTTTTCAAATTGATTTTTGATTATTTATTTTTTTAGAATAGTTTTCTTTTTAGAAAAGCTTTACAACTCATTATTGATATGCCTTGTAACTGTTTAAGTTCATTGTCAAATTTTGGGAATCATCTATCAAATTTATTCTAAATATGAGTTGTAACATTTTAGGATGTTTCAGATTTTCTTGTTCAGTGACTAATCTTCAGGACCAGTAAAGCTCATGATACACACTAAGCAACTGGTTGTTGATGCCCCCTCTGCAGTGGCGTATTAAGAGTTAAGTGTCATCTTTGTTGACTCAAGAATTTTATTTCAAATTAGCAAGAATTTTAAATCCTTTCCCAATGTTTTCATATGACTCACTTCTCTGCATTAATTGGATTATCAAAATATCCAGGTGTCTACTTATTACTTCTATTCCAAAGTAATTATTATTTCCTAGTCTTAATTAATCACTTGGTATGATCTGAGAACTTATTGTAAAAATTTGCTTTTCAATTTTAGAGTAATTCTTATTGATTTCATTTCTAATCTCTCTTGCATCTATTTCATATTTCATTGTTTTAATCTATAGTTTATCAGCTATTTTTAAAAAAATTGAAAGTAATAGAAGAAGATACCTGTCATAGACACTCGTGTTAGAAGTCTTTAATTCCCAACTTGTTTTGTGGATATGTCTTCCAAACGGCAATAAAAGCTGTGCATTTGAGTTTTATCAAATATGCCATTCTCATTAAAAAAAAAAAAAAAAAGGAAAAAAGCCTTTTTTAACACTGAAATGACTTTCGGTAATTTCCCCATATCTGGAAATGATTGTGAACAGTAAACCCAAACTAATGTCTAGTCAACCCTACTTTCCATAACTGGATTCCCTCAAGTGCCATAGCCACTTCAATGCCAACTGACACCACAGGATGTTTAATGAAATAGACAGCTGTCTCTGCCAATTTCAGTGAAAAGTACCTTTCTTTTGCAAAATTTTCAAAAACTGTGACTATGTAAACCCTTTGCCAAGGCCTTTCATGGGAGTGGAGCACTTCATTAGCTTAAGGTAATCCTGCCTTTGTCTAAATGTCTTAATATAGCTATTTATGATTTAGCTTCTGCAAACATGTCCAATTCATTCTCTCACCACTTTCCCCGTTGCTTTCTCTGCCTGAGCCTTATTCAGTTTCTTTCAGTATCTTAACTCTCACTGTGTGTGTGTGTTAGTCACTCAGTCGTGTCCGAGTCTTTTCAAACCCATGGACTGTAGCCTACCAGGCTCTTCAGTCCATGGGATTTCCAAGGCAAGAATACTGGAGTGGGTTGCCATTTCCTTTTCCAATGGACCAAGATTCTAGTGTTTAAGTCCCAGGCCATCATCTGCATGCCTATGGGCATGCTTTGCAACATTTCTGTGCCTCAGTTTCCTTACCTGTGATATAAGGATAGCAGTAGGACCTACCTTAGATGACTTCTGAAGTTAGTTTTATTCATTTATTTACTTATTTTTGGCTGTGCCGAGTCTTTGGTGTTGAGTGCAGGTTTTCTCTAGTTGTGGCAAATGGGGGCTACTCTCTAGTTGCCCAGCATGGGCTTCTCATTGTGGTGGCATTTCTTGTTGCAGAGCACAGGCTCTGGGGTAGGTGGGCTCAGTAGTTGCGACTCCAGGGCTCTAGAGGACAAGCTCAATAGTTGTGGCACATGGATTTAGTTGATCCATGGAATGTGGGATCTTCCTGGATTAGGTGTCAAACCGAGTCTCCTGCATTGGCAGGTGGATTCTTTACCACTGAACCACCAGGGAAGACCCAATTTCTGAAAATTTAATAGTTCAAAACATGTGAAATGTTTAGAACAGTGTCTGATACATAAGCCCCTAATAAATGTTAGTTGCTATTGAAATTTGTAGCTTAATCCCAGTCAAAAAGTTTACTTATTTTAGACTAATCACCCTTCAGCTTTCTCAACAACATGATGTTTACAAGACATGAGGTTCATTTTGAGCTAGTCAGCCTTAGAGATCATGTATGTAAAATTCTCATTTTACAGAGGAGGACTTTAGTGCCCAAACGTCAGCTAGGCAGTGTCAGGATTAGAACCCAGAAGCTGCTGGATCAAGCTGATGACAGTGGTGAGTTTAGAACCAGAAGCTTGGTGATGCGTGGCTTAAAGATATATGGAGGTAAAGGTAGTTGAGCTGCTTTCTGAAGGTGGTGGTTGTGTTTTGCTGCTGCTGGAGCCGTGCCCACTTGAAGAGTTCCATACTACTCATTACAGTTACTGTTCTGGGTGTTAAGGCTCTGGAAGAGCCACAAAACAGGTCACAGTAGACTTCTGACTTGTAATCCAGTCCATACAGGCTTTATTTGAATAACAGAGAGGCTTGTGCAATGGATGGAAAGCCTGCAAGATGATTCTGGATTTGGGCTGTCAGGTTCCAGGTCCAAAACCTGCATTAATATACCTTCCTTAAGTGTTGCTTCACTTTATTTCTACATTCTGAGACCATCCTAAAAGGACGAGGCAGTTCCTCTGTGGAATTTTGAACAGAGGCATGAGGAATTCTAGGGGACTGAGTATCTCAGATTTTAGAACTGTTTGCTTAGATGGACATTATACATACAGAGTTAGAAAATAGCAATTTTTTCCCCGTAAATCTCTGAGTTAGGTGACTAGCTTTAAAATGCATTCTAATCTTCTGTGACTATTTCACATGTCCTGTAAGATGTTGCTCAGCCAAAATTATTTGTAAATCATTCTGCTAGGAAGACTGTTTATCACTTCACTCAAAGTAGGTAACAAGTAAGTAACTACAAACATAGATTTGGCACAATGTATTCTGCTATTTTTCTTTACCGATAACTTTAAAGGGCCACCTTTAACTCAGGTCTCTGAAAGACAAAAGATTGGTGGAGAAACGGACAGTAAGGAATAATCTATGCTTATTGTACTAAGTTCATAAATATATACAGAACACTGCAAATAGAACAAAGATAAGATAGATATAGATAGATAGGTAGATAGATCGGTTAGAGCATATGGATCTGGGTCTGGTTTTAACTTATTTCAGAGTATTTGCAGCAGGTAATGCCTTTGTTAGAAGGGATAACACAGTATCTTTTACTTCATTCCAACTCTGCTCATTGAAGTCAAGTATATTTTAAAAAATGACAAATGCTTACTACCTGATGGAAGCTGTGCTATGCTAAATATTGTGTAGGTAAGGATAACTAAGGTGCGGTTCTCATCTCCAAGCAGCTTTCTTTTGAAGGGGTTGATGGAAGTCCTGTGACCTCACCCAGACAGGAATTATTTCTTCGAGTTATTTTGTGTGTGTTGGGTTGTTCTGCTTGGAACTGTTCTTTTATTTCCATGTTGGTTTCTCCACTAGACTGATTGCCTTTGGTATCAGAACATTTTTCCTCAGTACAGAGCAACGCGGGTTGGTTAGAGTTCAATTTTTCATCATCAGTTAGAATTCAACTACTACATATTTATTGGATTAGCTAATTTTGTTTTGACTTGCTGTTGTACAAATCCAAGCAAGGCCAGAAATGACAGAGTGAAGAGATTCTCTGAATAATGCCTTTTGCTTGCAGTTGCTGAAGTGGGACTAAGATTATAGCCCACTCTGGTTTGGAGCAGGAAAAAAAACCCCCAAAACCTCAAGACTGGCCGTTGCCTAGATGACTACTCCCTGTCACTCTAAAGTCCTTTCCTTTGGGAATACTTCTTGACTCCTACAAAAAACTTCTGTTTTTTGAACAAAAAAACATTCCTTCTGCAATAGACAACATTTAGAATTAAGAGCTATACCTTGTGAGAAAGTGCAATGCAGTTAGGTTTTTCCTATTTAAAATCTCAGGTATTCTCTACATGAGTATACCTAAGTGAAAGTGTGTGAAGGCTGATTCATGACTATAAAGATTAGGAAATTAATTTGATTTGTTTACAATATAGAGTATCTTTGCAAAATTCCCACATTTATATTATAGGGCTGTGTGTGTACACATGTTCAGATTTAAATCTTATGTTTTTCTTTTATGTTAATATTTTTTATCATATACAGGAAGAGATTTTATATCTTTTTCTCCTGATCTTCAAATATATGCCCAGTGATATAGCTGAAGTGTGTGAGATGACTACTGAATTACAGATTAGGAAACTAAAACTTAAGTAATTGACTTTCCCTAGGTAGCATGAAGTAAGGAGCAGAAGTAGGATTAATTAGGTGTCTACCTCTCTAGAATCCCTTCCCTTGCCTTTCAGCGATGATTTTCAAGTTTCACTGGGGAGCCATACGTTCCCCATCTTCTGTCTGTGTGAACCAGGTGGGACTCCAGTTTCAGGAATATATCTTTTCCTGAAGAATGGAATTTCTGTTGTCTGGCCCCAGTAATGAGATTAATTCAGAGGAGGCAAGTGACAGAACTGGGTTCAGGAGGAATCCTAGACTCTGGGGAGAGCTGTGGGAGATGGGTCTTCTTTTCTTCTTGGCTTGGTGTTGGGAGAGGGTGGAGCTGGAGTTACTTATTACTACATGGAGCCTTGGATGAAAGCCAACAGAGCAGAAGGCAATGATAGATAAAGAGGAAACAGAAACTATGTGCTGGTAACATCATTGTCATAGGTAAGCACCCACACTGGGCCACACCTCAAAATCTGCCTCACCTTTGGACTTCTAGTTCAATCAAAAACCCTTTTCTACTCAAGCTGGTTTGGGTTGGGTGTGTAGTCCTAACTGATGTAACTTTGTAGGCCAGTAAGCCACAGTTCCAGTTTTCAAGGATCACAGTTTCCCAATGTAGAAAATGAAGGTGTTTTTCTAGCTTGTTATGGCTGTGAATAATGATTCCATCTTGATTCTCTAAGGGTCATCTCAACAGCATGCTGAGAGCGATGCATGTTCTTTGGTGTCTGACAATTTGAATTTGCTCCTGGGTGTGATATTTCTTTCTCTTTGGCAAATAGTTGATTATCTCAAGACTAATAAAGTCTAGGAAAGATTTACTGTAACTAAAGATTTTGATTCAGAGATGGCTCAGGTGTTATGCTTTAAAATATTAATAAAAACATTGAAGAACTCAGTCAAAAGTTGACACTATACTATATTCAGTCTGACAGAAATCTATATGCTAAATCTACATGTTATTTTGGCATCTGTTTAGTATATAAACAGAGCAAATTTCTTCCACAATGTTAAATGTAGTCCCAAAAGTTTAGTCATGAATATCATAGTGCTTTATTGTTACAATGTAAACAAAAGCAATATACATTTAAAAAATTATTCCTGTTATTGTGCAGAGAAGGAAATAAAAACATGTTTTTCATTTATTAGATGTATAGGAAATAGATCAGTTATTACAGTCAAAATGTGCATCATTCACTAAACTGAAAAATGCCTGAATGTTGGGGGAAGAGTCATTTTTTAACACTACCCCTCTATTCACTGCAGAGAACTAACCCTTCAAAATTGCCAAAATTGCCTGATGACAATGCTAAATGTATGATAGGAGCAAATTGTCAATTGCCTTATGGCCATATATATATGTTGCAGGGCCATATTTGTTGCAAATACAGTTTTACTGTTTTGGATAAAATGGCATGAATAGCCTATTTAAATCCTCATGACAAATTAAATGTTTGAGGATTTCCAGAAAGTGATTGCTTAAGGTTCCCTGAACACACCAGGGGTTTTTATGTTTTCATGCTGTTATACATGCAAGTCCTGGAGACTGAAATGCCATTTCTTTCCTTCTCCACTGAAGGTGTTCCTGTATGCCTTTCAAGACAGTTCAAACACTTTATTTTTCCTGGACTTCTCCTCTACACATTTGATTGCTCTGTACCTTGGTCCATGATTCCAAAACTGTTACCTTATTTATGCTTTTTAAATTGTAGAATCAGTTAAAATCTATTAGACTATTTCTCTGCCACTGGACTTTGAGCACCTTGGATTCAAAGACTTCTGTGACCTTGCAAGTGTCCCAGACATATTTGTCATATGAGTAAAAACACACTAGTGGTCCCCTTTTGAGTAAACCTTCTGTCATTGTGATGGCTATTCATTTTGAATACCTAATAAGGGCCAGGCAATTTATATACATTGTGATTTATTGTAGTTTAATCCTGCAAAGGGTGTATTCTTCCTCTCCCCATTTTATAGATGAGAGAACTGAGGCTCAGAGAGGTTGAGAGGATTGCTCAGGATATCACCAGTAAGTAGTGGTGTAGGCATTTACAGCCTGTGCCCTTTACTCCACATAATATCTCCAACTTTGTTTGAAATAGTTATTGAAAAATTTTTCTAAAATGCTTCCTTTTAAACATTCTCTGAATATTCCCTCGAGGGCTCTGTTTCCTGCTAGATTCGTGCTACCTGCTTCCGTCTGCAAAATCAAATAAACCACTTTATGCAGCTCCTTCCTCAGGAAATCTGGAAAACGGGGCTGTTCTTTCTAGGAACACTAACAATTCATCTCCATTTACTGGCCTGGCTTATGATTTTCAGTTTAACCCATTGTGGCTCCTGTTCCCTGGGCTGGGATTGTTGGCATGATCAGTCTGAAAAAGTTGTTATTCTCAGCAAACAGAATCAGGAAACGGAAGCAGATTTTAGGAAAGAAGTTATTTCAGTAACTGAAGCCAAACAAACATTTTGATTAAAATGATCTAATTCCAATTCTTTGCTTTGCTCTGCCAGTATAGATCTTGTCCACACCTGTTACACTCTGAAGTTCACTTTACCCCAGTGATTGCCAAAAGCTGGTTTGTGAATTCGACCTGCTTAAGGTAGTGATGAGGTTTACAACAGCCTGAAGAGAAATCAGAAACGAAGAGACGCTATTGTATGTGCCTCTGAATATACATATGTACATATGCACAGCACACATACATACACTCAATCACTGTTTCCTTTTTTGGTAATGTTTGTTTTTCATTCTGAGGTTATTTCTTTCTACTGATTTCTGGAATTAAATATCCTTTCTCTTGAGAACCTAGGGTATGAATAGGGGGTAGATGGCTTTCTTAATGCTTCAACCTTCAAGATAAAATAAAAATGAAGAGTTCTATTTCCCTTGATTTTTAAACTAATATTATAGAACCATGAAATTTCAGTCTTGGAGCCACGTCTCACTTCTTTTTCTTTTTTGGCCGTGAATAACAAATCTGCTCCCCAAAACGAAAGGCTACTGCTTTCAAAATGGTTTCCTCCTCTGGACTCTGGTCCCACCTGTTGTCTTTCCCCTTCATTGACAGTTCGATTATGATGCCTTGCATTGTAAGTATAGATTTATGTCCTAGCTAGTAAAATAGATTGTAACCACACCCAGGAAGTGTCACTTTCTTTCCATGTATTGCCATAATCTACACATGACAGATGTCTAGCAGTCTTAAAATAAGTTTAATGTCAGAACCTTGGGGGAAGCTGCTGGAAATTAATAAGATAAAAGTGACAATAGATTAAAGTTAGCACTTATTAAGTGCTTTCTATAGATCAGGCACTATTGTAAGTATTCCAAGTGTGCAGTTTGTTTAATCCTCCTGGAAGCCAAAAGAGTTAGGTTTATTATCATTGCCTTCATTTTAAAGGAAATGGAGATAACAAAAAGTTATTATTATTAAGTAATCTGTTTAGAATCACATGGCTTTTACTCAGCAGGGGTAGGTTTTGAACCCAGATGGGTTTAGTTTGAGAGCTCAGCATTCCTAGCCACCACACCATGCTGCCTTCTACAAGAATCGTCCTGGTGGCTGCATTTAGAGACGAAGGACAGCAAGAGCAGCAGCAATGACAACAAACAACTGGATGATCTCAGGGCTGCGAGCGTGCTAAGGGATTTACATGTAGTATTTTGTGCTCATAACAAGCTATCTAGGCTCCTGTTATCCCATTTTACAAATGAGGAAGCTGAGACACAGAGGTCTTGAGTGACTTGTCCAAAACTAGGAAGTGGCAGAAAACTGCAACAACTAAGCATAGGTTTGTCTGACTCTAAACGCCATGGGCTATGGTGGTGCACTTGGAAGAGCTTAAGACTTGGGGCAGGAAGATTTCATCTCCAGCCTCTTCAGTAGCTGTGGCCGTGGCCATGGCCATGACCTTGGGCTCTCTGAGATTCTTCTATCATCTATAGGGAGGAGGATATGTGTACAAGATGCTTAAGAAAGAGTAATGTGCTGCTTAAATGTGATTTATTTACATAAGTGGCAGATGCTTGTTACATTTCCTGGAGATGTAACATTTGGAGATTCAGAAAGCTCACTGCCTTTTCTCTTTCTTTCACTTGCTAACTCCCCATAGGAGCAGGAACCTCAGAAAACTTTGGGCCCTTGCTGCTGAATAGCTCTAGGAAATGTATTTGGAGTTGTCGATCTCCTCTAGCCACAGAAAGAAAATCAAGGCTGACGAGCATCATGCTCATTAAGCAGAAGCTTAGTTTTATCCAGCCACAAAGATATTAGGAAAAGATATTTATAGTTGACCTTTCAAGATTAATAATTCCTGTGAAAGAGAAACTGGTATTCAACACAAATGAAAAAAGAAAATCCTGAGTGTTGAAGGAGATAATTATTTTATTGCTTGTAGTGTAGTTTGTTACATTTATTAAAAATTTAATAAAACACATATGCA
Organism: Cervus canadensis; assembly: GCF_019320065.1. Lineage (NCBI taxonomy): Eukaryota > Metazoa > Chordata > Mammalia > Artiodactyla > Cervidae > Cervus > Cervus canadensis. The sequence goes on along the minus strand of NC_057404.1, from coordinate 26,936,515 downwards.
TATCTATCACACTTAAAAGACAGTAATAATATAAAGTCAGTTCAGTTTCCTTCTTTAAAATTGGATGTGTGACATTCTTGAGTCTTAATTATTTTGATATTTTCTTAAAAATATGTGCATTAATCTTGTAATTTGAGAAAGTAAAATTCCATAACAATTAGTTAATAAGAAACTCAAGAATGAATCTTTCAGGCATATTAAAAATCAAATGCTAAAACATTCATAATTTTAAATGTTAGGAAATAGAAGAATTACTAGGAGTTAGCATGTTCCTTGTTCTTTCTTCTGACTCCACATTAGACTGACAACTGATTTCATGTTTAGGCATCATGTGTCTGGTGAAGGTTTTCCTGTTTTATCTTACTGTTTGGAAAAAGCAAGGATTAGGAGAATTCATTTTGTCACCAAATAAATGTGTTCTTGTTGAGGCAACTTCAGCTGAAAATCCTCATACCATAGGTAATTAAATGCTCTGTGCTTTGAATATTAAATATGCTCTTCACTGGGTGAAAAAACCCCTACAATCTTTCTAAATGGGAGCAACTTGAGTTTTGGAGATAGGGAGGGACAAGGCGGAAGCTCCCAGAATGCAGTGTAAGTTACCATTGTGGGAATATTTACTTTAGTGAATACTTGATGCTTCCAGTTTGTTGTTTTTAGCGCAAGTAAAAAATTATTATAAGTTAATCTGAAAAATATTTTAAAATAATTTTGTAAACATAAAAGCGTTTCCTGAATAGTAACACCTCATCTTTTCTTTTTGAAATTGTACAATATAAGAGGATTTCAAAAAGATTTTTATAAAATAGTGACCACTGCCACATCAAATAACAGCCATGTTTTTCTTAAGCATTTTCCTTTGAAGTCTTTGTTCACATAGTATAAGAAATTTCAATTTTAGATTATTTAAAAATTTGAAATGATATTACATTTATTCCATTATTATCATTATTAAAGCCTACATAGTACCTTGATTTGGTTAGTCACTACTTATTTAACCATTTCTTTAGTTTTTTATAATTAGGTTTTTGTTCATTCATTTTACTTTCCTAGAAATGACAACTACACATTTAGGTTTTCTAAATGTTTTGTTTCATTATCCTTATAATTTCCTTTGTATTTAGGTTTCCTGTTTGTTGCTTTAAAAAATATGGTCTTGATAATCACCATTAATAATACAATAAGCCAAAGTATGCCTACAGGATTTTTTCCTATGGTGAGCTATTTCTTCAGGACAAATTTTCTTTTCTCTGCTTGAGCAACTTTTTGGCCATATTCTATGAAGTTTTATTAATTATTTATAACCCAGCTTAAATATCTTTTTGCTGAGATTTTCATTTATATTCTGTAGCAGTGACTGTCACTCTGTCCTTTATACATCACTTCTTTGTAGCAGAGACTAACTTGTAGTACAATTATGTTTAATTAAAACAATTTACTGCCCATTATACACTGTGCATTTGTTGAAGACAAGCCCCTGAATGTATTCTGTACATCATCCCAAATTCATAGAACAGTTTTAGACAAATTCAATGTTGATTAAATAACCGATTAAATTAAATAAAAGAGCTTGCCAGGGCCTAGACAAGTGGAAGAAGAAATAAAACACTGTATTAGAAGAGTCGGGGAGAAGAGAGACCACTCAGGGCTGGAGGAGGAGGAGGCAGGAAGCCTATTTCTATTGAGCATTGTTATATACCAGGCACTATGCCAGGTGCTTTACATACCTTATGCCATTTAACCCTGAGAACAATGCTGAAGTAGGTTCTGTTGCTCTCATATTGTGGATACAAAAATTACTGTTGAGACGGGAGGTGTCAAGATGATGGAATAGGAGGATGCAGAATTCCTCTCTCCTCACAAACACATCCAGAATACATCTACAAATGGGACAGTTCTCACAGAGGACCTGCTGAACATTCGTGGAAGACTTCAGACAACTTAAAGAACAAGAAAAATTCCCTTGGCAACCAGGTAGGATGAAAGAAAGAAAAATAAAGGAAGAAAAGAGGAATCAAAAAAGGGACCAGAAACCTTGGTGGGAAGTTGAAGGTGAGGAGAGGTTCCTGTACTCAGAAAACCACCCCTTCACAGTGGGGAAATCAGCTGGGACAGAAATGAACCTTTAGGGGATCGAAGGAGAATGTAGTGGGCAGTTTGTGGAAGGCAGGGCAAAGTAAGAACTATATCTTCGGTCTGTACCAAAGCCCTGCACACCCCAGCCTAAGTGTGTCTCCTGTTGTGGAGGAGAATAAAAATCTTGTGGTCACCTCAATAGACGCAGAATAAGCTTTTGACAAAATTCAACATCCATTTATGATAAAAACTCTCAAGAAAGTGAGCACAGAAGGAACCTACCTCAACATAATAAAGACCATATATGCCAAATCCACAGCAAACATCATAGTCAGTGGTTGAAATGCTAAAAGCATTCCCTCTAAGATCAGGAACAAGACAAGGGTGTGTACTCTTGCCATTATTATTCAACATGATTTTGAAAGTCCTAGCCATATCAATCAGAGAAGAAAAAGAAACAAAGGGAATTCAAATTAGAAGAGGAGAAGTAAAACTGTCACGTTGCAGATGACATAATGCCATACGTAGAAATCCTAAAGATACCACTAGAAAACTACTAGAGCTAATCAATGAGTTTAGTAAAGTTACAGGATACAAAATTAATACACAGAAGTCTCTTGTATTCCTATATACTAACAACAAAAGATAAGAAAGAGAAATTAAGAAAATAATCCTACTTACTATTGCAACAAAAAGTATAAAATACCTAGGGATAAGCCTATCTAAGGAGGCAAAAGACCTGTATGCAGAAAACTCTAAGATATTGATGAAAGAAATCCATGACGACACAAATAGATGGAGTGATATACCAGGTTCTTCGATTGAAAGAATCAATATTATGAAAATGACTTTACTACCCAAAACAATCTATGGATTCAGAACAAGCCCTATCAAATTACCAATGGCATTTTTCATAGAATTAGAACAAATTTTTTTACAATTTGTATGGAAACACAAAAGATCCCGAATAGCCAAAGTAATCTTGAGAAAGAAAAATGGAGCTGGAGAAATCAGGCTCCTGACTTCAGACTACACTACAAAGCTATAGATTCAACAGTATGGCTCTGGCACAAAAACAGAAATATAGATCAATGGAACAGAATAGAAAGCTCAGAGATAAACACACCCACCTATGGTCACCTCATTTACGACAAAGGAGACAAGAACATAAAATGAAGAAAAGACATTCTATTCAATAAGTGGTGCTGGGAAAACTGGACATGTAAAAGAATGAAACTAGACCACTGTCTAACACCATACAGGATAATAAACTCAAAATGGATTAAAGACCTAAATGTAAGGCCAGACGCTATAAAACTCCTAGAGGAAAACATAGGTAGAATGCTCTTTGACATAAATCACAGCAAGATCTTTTTTGACCCCTCCCAGAGTAATGAGAATAAGAACAAAAATAAACATGGGACATAATTAAACTTAAAGGCTTTTGCACAGGAAATGAAACCATAAACAAGATGAAAAGATTACCCTTAGAATGGGAGAAAATATTTGTAAATAAAGTAACTGACAAAGGATCACTCTCCAAAATATACAAACAGCTCATGCAGTGCAATAAAGCAAAACAAAACAAAACATAACCCAATAAAAAGAGTAGGTGGAAGACTCAAATAGACATTTTTCCAGAGAAGATATACAGATAGTCAACAAACACATGAAAAGATGCTGGATATCAGTAATTATTAGAAAAATGCAAATCGAAGCTACAATGAGTTATCAGCTCACAATGGTCAGAATTGCCATCATCAAAAAATCTACAAACAATAAATGATGGAGAAGGTGTGGAGAAAAGGGAACCCTCTTACACGATTGGTGGGAATGTTAACTGATAAAACCACTGTGGCGAACAGTATGGAGGTTCCAAAAAAGCTAAAAATTGAACTACCATATGACTCAGCAATCCCACTATTGTGCATGTACCCAAAGAGAACCATAATTCAAAAGATACATGCACCCCAATGTTTATTGCAGCACTATTTACAATAGCCAAGATGTGGAAGCAACCTGAATGTCTATCAATAGAGAAATGAATAAAGAAATGTGGTATATATATATACCACAGAATATTACTCAGCTATAAAAAGTAACAAAGTTGTGTCTTTGGCAGATACATGGATGGACCTAGAGACTATCATACAGAATGAAGTGGAGAAAAACAAATATAATATATTACTGTATATATGTGGAATCTAGAAAGAAGGTATAGATGATATTTTCTGCAAAGCAGAAATAGAGACATATACTAGGGAACAAATGTAGAGACCATGGGGGAAAGGCGGCAGGTGGGCTGATCTGAGAGATTGAGGTTGGCGTATGTCCACTACTATGTATAAAACAGGTAATTAAGGAGAACATACTGTAGAGCAGGGGAAACTCAGTGTTCTCTGGTGGCCTAAACGGGAAGGAAACCCAAGAGAGAGGGGTTACATGTGTACACATGGCTGATCCACTTTGCAGTACCGCAGAAACTGACACACGGTATAAAGCAATTATACTCCAATTTTAAAAATTCATTGCAGCACTGTTGACGATAGCCAAGACATAGAGGCAACCTAGATGTCCATCAGCAGATGAATGGGAAAAGATATGGTATATCAACCTGGATGGACCTGGAGATGATCATACTAAGTGAAGTAAATCAGACAAAGATAAATATCATATAATATCACTCATATGTGAAATCTAAAAAATGATACAAATGAACTCATTTACAAAATAGAAAAAGACACAAACTTTGCAAACAGATTTATGGTTACCAAAGGGGAAAGGTGGGGGGGATAAATTAGGAGCTTGGGATTAATGTATACTCACCACTGTTCTTGCCTGGAGAATCCCAGGGACGGTGGAGCCTGGTGGGCTGCCGTCTATGGGGTCGCATAGAGTCGGACACGACTGAAGCGACTTAGCAGCAGCAGCACCACTATATAAAATAGATAGAGCTGTTATATAATAAAATTCAACTGAGTAAATTTTAAAAAAAAATAGATAATCAACAAGAATCTACTGTATAGCATTGGTAACGCTACTCAATACTCTGTAATTATCTATATGGGAAAAGAATCTGAAAAAGAATGGATATATATATATATATATATATATATATATATATGTACATGTGTGTGTGTATGTGTGTTAATTCGCTTCAGTCATGTCCAACTCTTCATGACCCTATGGGTTATAATCTGCCAGGCTCCTCTGTCCATAGTATTTTCCAGGTCAGAATACTGGAGTGGGTTACCATGCCCTCCTCCAGGGGATCTTCCCAACTCAGGGATCGAACCTGGGTCTCTTTCATCTCCTGCTTTGGCAGGCAGGTTGTTACCACTAGTGCCACCTGGGAAGCTTTCACAACCAGCAGGATGCAGAAAATGCTTTCCAAGAGTTCACTGAATCCTGAAGCATGGATTTTTACGCTACAGGAATAAACAAACTTACTTCTTGTTGGCCAAATTGTTGATTGTAATGGTTCCTATTTTGATTAATAAAGATATGTTTGAGCCTAGTTATTATTATAATGATTTAAAATTCATGGTCTGAAACCACAATTATGTTTGTACCAACCTAATAGTTAGACTTAGAATGAATATAGAATGTTAGTAATTACTCGGTGAATGTTAATATTTTTCTTAAATTTAATTTTTATTTAAATTAGATATGCAGATGACATCAGATATACAGATGACACCACCCTTATGGCAGAAAGTGAAGAGGAACTAAAGAGCCTCTGGGTAAATGTGAAAGAGGAAAGTGAAAAAGTTGGCTTAAAACTCAACATTCAAAAAATGAAGATCATGACATCTGGTCCCATCACTTCATGGCAAATAGATGGGAAAAAAATGAACAATGACAGACTTTATTGCTTGGGCTCCAAAATCACTGTGGATGGTGACTATAGCCATGAAATTAAAAGACATTTGCTCCTGGGAAGAAAAGCTATGACAAACCTAGACAACATATTAAAAAGCAGAGATGTTACTTTGCTGTTGAAGGTTCATATAGTCAAAGCTATTTTTTTTTCTAGTATTTATGTATGGATGTGAGACTTGGACCATAAACAAGGCTGAGCATCAAAGAATTGATGCTTTTGAACTGTGGTACTGGAGAAGACTCTTGAGAGTCCCTTGGACAGCAAGGAGATCAAACCAGTCAATCCTAAAAGAAATCAACCCTGTATATTCATTGGAAGGACTGATGCTGAAGCTGAAGCTCCAATACTTTGGCCACCTGATGTGAAGGGCTGAGTCAATGGAAAAGACCCTGATGCTGGTATAGACTGAAGGCAGGAGGAGAAGGGGACGACAGAGGATGAGATGGTTGGATGGCATCACTGATTCAATGGACATGAGTTTGAGCAAGTTCTGGGAAATGGTGATGGACAGGGAAGCCTGGTATACTGCAGTCCATGGGGTTGCAAAGAGTTGGACATGACTGAACAACAATTTTTATTTTTCCTTGGAATGTAGTTGATTTACAATATTGTGTTAGTTTCAGTTGTACAGGAAAGTGATTCAGTTATATATATATATATTCAATGTTATATATATATATACTCATATTAGTTTCAGGTGTGCATCAAAGTGATTCAGTTTCATATATATATATATGAGTATATATATATATGAGTATATACTCATATATAACTGAATATAATTTTTCTGGTAGCTCAGATAGTAAAGAATCTGACCACAATTTGGGGGACCCAGGTTCAATTCCTGGGTTGGGAAGATCTCCTAGAGAAAGAAGTGGTAATCAGCTCCAGTATTCTTGCCTGGAGAATTCCATGGGCAGAGGAGCCTGGTGGGCTACAGTTCATGGGGTCACAAAGAGTTGGACATGACTGAGTGACTAACACTTTCACTTTAATATATATATATGAAACAGAAGCACTTTGCTGTGAAACTAACACAATATTGTAAATCAGCTATATTCCAAGATAAAATAAAAATTAAATTTAAGAAAAAAATTAATATTCATTGAATAATTACTAACATTTACTCTGGAGCTGCAAAAGAGGCAGAAGCGGCATTTCACTGAAGTTCAAAAGAAGAGATGGACGGGCAGATTCTGTGCAGGCACATGCAGAAACAGAGAGGAGTGATCGCCTAGTGTTACAGGAGATGGTGAAGACCAACCTGGCTAACCTGGAGAGCTTGAACAGGCTTGGGAGATGGGTAATCTGTGTTCATAGTATCACAGGCTTTAAGGATCATTAAGCCACTAAAGTTGCTGACAGAGTAGAAGGGGTTAAGGTTCTTGTAAAGGGCGTGTCTGTGTAAATAATGGTTATCACTAGGCAGCCTGGGCAACTCCTGATACCCAAGGCAGGTCATATTCTCACTGCTCTGTTACCAGATGATTAAGGCTGAGCCCCTAGGAATTAATTTACATTGCCCAGAGCCTTTGGGAATGCTCAGTTGAGAGTTTTAATAAAACAAAAGAGATAGTTGAACAAAGAAAAATAGTTCAAGATAGAAAGAAGGCTCTGATACTTGCAGGATTATATGAAAAAACAAAATGCATTATTTAAAAGGGAAAAGATGATTAGCAAAAATTGGTATTTAATTTTCTTTGTTTCTTTTCCATAGGACACTTGTAAAATGAAATACAGCATTTAGGCATGGGTGGTGTCTTAGTCTGTTTAGGCTACTATAACTGAAATATCATAGATGGGGTGTCTTTTAAACAAATTTCTTTCTCACGGTTCTGAAGGCTGGAAGTCCAGGATTATTGCACTGGCAGATCTGTATCTGATGAGGCCTACTTCCTGGTTCAGAGACAGTCCCCTTCTGATTGTGTTCTCACGTGACAGAAGGGGCATGAAAACTCTCTGGGGCCTCTTTTATAAGGGCACTAATCCTGATCATGAGGTCTCTGTCCTCATCCTCTTTACTTTCCACAAACCCTTCCTTCAAATACCAGCACTTTGGGATATTAATTTTGAAGGAACACAAATATTTGCCTATAGCAAGTAGTTATGGGCACTTTTTTGTGCTTTATAGTTGTATTTTGCGTCCTTACCACCACCATCATCACCAAGTCAACATGTTATGCACCTCCTGACATACAACACTGGACGCTTTGGGTACAGTAGTAGGTATGAGGCCTAGTTCCTGTTCTTGAAGAGGAAATGGGATGTGTAGGGAAGACAGTAAGGGAACTAGCGTTTACTGAGCACTTTCTATGTGCCATCCACTTATATTAAGTATATACCATGAGGAGAGACTGAAAAATATTTCTATCTTGACAGCTGGCATTGCCAAAAAAGCTATTTTAGGAAGAGAAGAGTTATTTAGAAAACTTTGTTAAACTATTGTGATGGTGCAAAGTGAGGATTGGTGACCCAGTATGAAGACCATGCTGTAAGAAGATGGCAAAAGTGAAAATTAAACATTTTAAGAGGAGGTAAACAGTGAAAGTCAGGTATGGTGCCCCACATTTATTACTTCTGGAATGAAATACAGATGAGCCTGATTGGCTTAAATTCATGCCCCATGATTATATATACTTGTACTCAAACTTCCTAAGCAAGGTAAAGGGGTTCTGAGTTCTAGCTTTAGAGATAAGAGTCATAATTTAGGGCATTCTTTAAACATGTGAAGGTTGTTATGAAGATGCTGGGAAAGCCAACATATTATGAACCCACTATAAATAAAGATTCTCTTTTAAATCCATTTCCATCTCTACTTTCTTAATTACAGAGACCTGTGAAAAATAGTGCCAAGGATTACCATGTACAGAAATACTAGCTGTTCAGTGCATAACTCCTAAGGGTGTGCCATTCATGTAGACTCAGATGTGAATGGTTCTTCTAGAGTCATGCAAGTTGGAAGCCCTAAAAGTGCCCCTTGCATTTGCAATACTAATTAATAAGAAAAAGCATTATAGAATGCCTACAGTAATTAAGGCACAATCTTGCTGCAGGACAGTGGAGTGGTCCAGAGCAAGGACTTTGAAACCTTAGTTTTGAATTTCACCCCTGCCACTTTATCAGTTGTGAGGACATGGACAAATTATCTAAACTCTCAGAATCTTCCTTTCTTTGTCAGTAAAATGAAGGTGCCAATATTTACCCCATCATTATTTTCTTGGGCTCCAAAATCACTGAAGATGATGACTGCAGCCATGAAATTAAAAGGTGCTTGCTCCTTGGAAAAAAAGCTATGACAAACCCAGACAGCGTCCCATGGACAGAAGAGCCTGGTGGGCTACAGTCCATGAGATCTCAAAGAGTCAGACACGACTGAGCAACTAAACATGAATCCAGGGGGAACATGTGGAAAATGGTAGCTATAATGATTTATAAACATTAGCTCACTTAATTTCCATTGCAGTTTTATAATTTAGTTCTAATTCATGGGGAAACTGAGGTTTAGAGAACATAAGACTTATGCAAGATAATATATCTGTTTAGGGTTGGTAGAGCATGGATTCATGCTCATATGTGGGAACCTGTGGTCATTCTACACTGACAACTTGATTTTTACCTATTTCCAAGGATAAATCTTCAATATAAACTCCTTTTCCTCTGAGCCTCTCTTGCCATGTCCAACATAAATATTAATGCAGCTACCATCTGTCATCATGCAAAAGCACTTGGTCAAATCTATTTTAGCAAATGAAGTAAAATTGCCTTTTGTTTGGTTTAGTGTATGTGTGTATATTATGCTTACTTGTGACTATCCAGTCCGTTTTTGAAATGAAGTCTTGGTTACCTAGGGAACTGGAATATAGTACTGGTAAATGTTTTTATTTTTAATGAGACACAAGTTCAAAGTGGTTAGAATTGTTGGCTGAATTTCAATTGGTAACCTCTGTATTGACTGGAAAGTAACATAACTTTAGTTTTTTACATAAAAATAAAATTAAAAGTGGGAGAAAATTAAAGGAGTTGAGAGTTGGTAAAAAATAAGAATCTTTCAGTTGCAGACAATTTGCTTGCAGTTCAAAGCTAGCTAATTAATATCTTTATTTCAGACTGTATAATTTTCACACAATTTTTTCCACTTTGGGACAAGTTTTATATATTTTAAATAGGAATAAGTTTCACATGCCATGTTAATAGGAGAATTGCAGGCATTAATGGTTTTAAGTTCTTTCCTGGAATGGTAGTATATAACGTCTGTGGGATTTGCATCTTGATAGACTTATTTTTCCTTTTAAATAAACCTGAACTTAGTTCACAAAACTCTTACAGTGCACCAACTATCATTATAGAAATAAGTGATTTAAAACTGGAAAAAAAATTACCGAGTGTCCCTTTCTCTGACCCAGGGACTACAACTTGTAAACACAAGGCCATGACAGAGAGATCCAACCTAAAGTCACAGGATTTGGGGAACTAAAGGTATAAGTCAAAACAATGTTTGCTGAAGAAATCTGAGGCTCCTCTGCCACGGAGAAAACCACAAGGGCCAGCCTGGAGGTCTGGAGGGATGGAAATATAAGGACTCAGAAGAAAAAGTTTGGAGCCAGGTAAAGACTCAAAAGTTATGAACCTGAATTGCAATTGAATGAGGGTAAAGTCTGATGATGGTACTTGTGTTTTACTTTAATGGTGACAGGTGATCAAATCTTGGATTGGTCAGCTTATGTTAAGAGGCCAGTGTTGGGGCAAACATGTTTTCACCAAGTGTGTGTTTTAATTTTTCCATATTTTCTTTTCATCTTTTAAATTAATCAGAATTAAGTTTGGCCATGAGGGATTGTCTGCAGTCTGGTTTCCTAAAAGCAGAGCCTGAGAATATGGATCCAAGGGGAGGTATGTACAATAGTCCAGGACTGAGGTTGGAATTGAGAGCCAAGTATATAACAATCAAAGTGTTAATTTAATGGGTCTGGGCAAAGAGATAATCCATTATGTGGTAGGCATCAGAGACTCCCCAACAGAGCAAGCAGTTTGGGAAAAAGAGGCAGGGTTTTGCCCTGAGGTTCTGGATGTAGCCACAGAGACAATTCCTAAAGTGCTTGTTGCTGGTCTGTTAGAACTAGAAAGGACATCCTTACAGGCACTCATTCATTTAGACTAATTGGAACTTGAAGGATGGATATGATCTGATGGAAGGATATAAGGGAGGATATTTCAGTGGAAGTGTACTCAAGATGAGTCAATATGGGAGGAGTGGTTGAAATTGTTCATAAATCCTGGGAATCCATTCCCTCAGCTGTGTGACACCAACATTAAGCCATTTAAGACTGACTTCTAGGATACATCCAGGTTCTTTCAGTTGAGCCCTTACCTTAGCAAATACTGAGATAATAACACCAGCTATTGGTGATGCTATGAGTTAGGTGGGTACTCATTGTTCTGAAGAGCCTCCTTTATGCTCGTAATAATAATCTGTGACTGGTGTTGAGACAGCAAAACAAAGTGGCTTTGGCCTATCCTATAAAGACATTCAGATGGAAAAGATGAAGAACTTTCCAGGAAGTTCACTGAAAGGCAAAAGATTTCCAACCTGAAGTAGGCAGTGGCAGCTCACCACCTGAGGAAATGCAGAACAGAGACCAACTGTGTGATGGTCAGCAATCACAGGAAAAGTGCAAGGTGACCTTCTAAGAACTAGTCATCAGAGCAGGAAAGTCTGAGTAATGCAATAAAGAGGCCCAATATAACCATAATGGGGTTGTGTGAGTGTGGCACAACACGTAGGAGAGAACTGAGGGGAAGAGGGCGGAAAAGAGATGGAGCAGTCAGACACTGACCAGACACGCCCAGAGGGAGCACGTGGACCAGCCCTGGTGGGAGGGGGAATGGGTGGTCCAAACGAAGGACACAGGTGGTTCCTGCCTATAGAATAAGTATTTTATCTTCTTTGCTGCTGCTAGGTCGCTTCAGTCGTGTTCAACTCTGTGCGACCCCATAGATGGCAGCCCACCAGGCTCCCCCGTCCCTGGGATTCTCCAGGCAAGAACACTGGAGTAGGTTGCCATTTCCTTCTCCGGTGCAGGAAAGTGAAAAGTGAAAGTGAAGTCACTCAGTCATGTCCGACTCTTCACGACTCCATGAACTGTAGCCTTCCAGGCTCCTCCGTCCATGGGATTTTCCAGACAAGAGTACTGGAGTGGGTTGCCATTGCCTTCTCCGTTATCTTGTTTGAGGTTGACAAAATCATCTAGTATGTATTAAATATAACATGTTGTTCTCAAGCATGTTTCCATTTTAAAAATTACTAGCTCCCGTAGAGAATAGCAATAGGTTAGCGAAATACTTCAATTTGGGTGAATTTTACCAGACACCTGTTCCCCAAATTTGTGCTCAGACCAGACAGTTTCTCCTAATTCAAGCCTACCTACATCCTTATTTTCTGATAGGAACAAAAAGTTTTGGGCACTGACTTGTATATTTGAAATAAAGGATCTTAGATGTAAAATTGTTATGTACAAGTGTGGACAAGCTCCCTGCTCTCAGAAACACTTCCTTTCCCAAGTACAGAAAGGTGTAAATTTAATGACAAATTTCTACAAATAAATTACTTCATATACACTTGCTGATCTATGAATTACAATGCTTTCAGGAACAAACAGAAATGGACTGAAATGTTTATATGGACATGTAAATTCTTCACATTTGAAAAATATGACCAAGGACATTTAAATATTCTTAGACCCCCTTTTCAAGAGAATTGACTTAAGATTTTTTTCAGTCCTTGACTACCTGTATTTAATTGTTATGAGAAGAACTAGAAAAATCGATGTTTGTCCCTCATAAAAAGGTGTGAAGGCTAATGCTCTGCTGGAGGGCAGCACACTTTTAAATCTGTTTTGAGTGAATTGCTAGTACATTATAAATCTTCTGGAAGTGTTGAATTATTAGATTTTAAAGAGCAGGCATGCATGGCAGTCAAGTAAATTGTTTATAATACATATTAATAGTTACATATGATGCTATTTGATAATCTAAATAGGATGGCATGGAAGCATAAAATGCATCTTTGAATAAGATTTCAAGGAGATCTAACACCATACACAAAAATAAACTCAAAATGGATTAAAGATCTAAATGTAAGACCAGAAACTATAAAACTCCTAGAGGAGAACATAGGCAAAACACTCTCCGACATAAATCACAGCAAGATCCTCTATGACCCACCTCCCAGAATATTGGAAATAAAAGCAAAAATAAACAAATGGGATCTAATGAAACTTAAAAGCTTTTGCACTACAAAAGAAACTATAAGTAAGGTGAAAAGACAGCCGTCAGATTGGGAGAAAATAATAGCAAATGAAGAAACAGACAAAGGATTAATCTCAAAAATATACAAGCAACTCCTGCAGCTCAATTCCAGAAAAATAAATGACCCAATCAAAAAATGGGCCAGAGAACTAAACAGACATTTCTCCAAAGAAGACATACAGATGGCTAACAAACACATGAAAAGGTGCTCAACATCACTCATTATTAGAGAAATGCAAATCAAAACCACAATGAGGTACCATTACACGCCAGTCAGGATGGCTGCTATCCAAAAGTCTACAAGCAATAAATGCTGGAGAGGGTGTGGAGAAAAGGGAACCCTCTTACACTGTTGGTGGGAATGCAAACTAGTACAGCCACTATGGAGAACAGTGTGGAGATTCTTAAAAAACTGGAAATAGAACTGCCATATGACCCAGCAATCCCACTTCTGGGCATACACACTGAGGAAACCAAATCTGAAAGAGACACGTGCACCCCAATGTTCATCGCAGCACTGTTTATAATAGCCAGGACATGGAAGCAACCTAGATGCCCATCAGCAGATGAATGGATAAGGAAGCTGTGGTACATATACACCATGGAATTTTACTCAGCCGTCAAAAAGAATTCATTTGAACCAGTCCTAATGAGATGGATGAAACTGGAGCCCCTTATACAGAGTGAAGTAAGCCAGAAAGATAAAGAACATTACAGCATACTAACACATATATATGGAATTTAGAAAGATGGTAACGATAACCCTATATGCAAAACAGAAAAAGAGACACAGAAATACAGAACAGACTTTTGAACTCTGTGGGAGAAGGTGAGGGTGGGATGTTTCAAAAGAACAGCATGTATACTATCTATGGTGAAACAGATCACCAGCCCAGGTGGGATGCATGAGACAAGTGCTCGGGCCTGGTACACTGGGAAGACCCAGAGGAATCGGGTGGAGAGGGAGATGGGAGGGGGGATCGGGATGGGGAATAAGTGTAAATCTATGGCTGATTCATATCAATGTATGACAAAACCCACTGAAATGTTGTGAAGTAATTAGCCTCCAACTAATAAAAAAATTAAAAAAAAAAAAAAAAGATTTCAAGGAGAGAAAACCTTGACATTACTGGCTTTAACATTTGTGTTTTCTTTTTCACTATTCCTGACTGACCCTGAAAATTCATGGAATGTAATCCTTTGCCATTCAACTAAGGCATAAATAGCATGGAGTTTATTTTAGTCACAAAATTTATGTTTATGACTTTGTAAATTCTTTTGTTTCTGTCCCTATAAAATCTTTATAGATCAGTTAAAAATTTTCACTAATAATTAATGCATTTTTTATAGGAGAAATTGTATATTGTAATGACATGTTAAAATACTTCTCATGGATGTTAATGGTCTGTCATATGAATAAAGGTAGTGTTAGAAATATGTTTCCATGTATAATAGGAATTCTGAGAAGAAACAGAACCTGATAATGAAATGTGAGTGCATACATATGGGAGATCCAGGAGAGGTAATAAAGAGGTTATGTACAGCTATAGCATTCTTTACTATTTCTTCTATGTTTAATTCCTAAAGAAGAAAAATTATTTCAAGGATATAGGAAGGCCAATACTGTAGACCAAGTTTAAAGAGCTAGGCAAGAATTGAGGGCAGCTGGGAGCCCACAGAGTCACAGCATGGAAGGTAAGGATTGAAGAATGGGCAGAAGTTCTCAGTAGCAAATGCAAGTAGTGTCAAAGAAGGAGGAAGACTGCAGGTTGATCGTATTGCCTGGAATAAAAATCTCTAGCTTTCTTAATAGGTATTTGTCTAATCTCTTTTTTGAATACTGCCTCAGAGAAGGGACACTGTATTTCAGGGTTGTTCTAATTTTCTTAAAGTTATCTATCATATATCAAATACAGTTATTGGTGCTGGGTATACAGTGTTAAGAAAGACTAAGTCTGAAAACCTGGAACTTACATTTTAGTGAGGGCAGACAAAAATATGCTTGTAAATAGTGAACACAAACAAAAAATCAAAGTGACAATTATTGTGCAGAGAATTAAATTGGGTGACATCATATGGTGTGACTGCGAGGCCAAAGGAGACTTCCCTGACAAGGTAGCTAGCAAACTATGCAAAGATTGGAGGGGTTGGGGCTGGCAGAGGAGTACTTAACTCTAGGGAACAGCTTGCAAGAGGCAAAAGGTTCTCAAGAACTTCAGTGTGTGTTAGAGGAGCTTAAGCAAGGCTTTTGTGGTAAAGAGTAGTGAATGAGGAAGAGAGTAGCCCAAGATGTGGGTGGAAAGGAAAGCAAGGGCAGATCACCTAGGGCTTTGTGAGCTAGGAAAGAAGTTGGTTTTTATTTTAATTGTGATTGGAAAGTCGTTAGAAGTTTTAAATAAGAGAAAGGGACTGCATTATGTAAATGATAAAATCAGCACTCTGGCTGCTGGGTTGAGAATGGATGGTGGAGAGGTCACAGTGGAAGAAAGGTACACCGGGGGTTTATAGTGATAGGTCTAATGGAAGATGAAGGTGGCTTGGATTGAGATGGTAGTGATGGGGAGGGAGAGAACTGAGCATATTAGAGATATATTTTGGAGAACTTGTTGGATAGATTGGATACTGAATGTAAGGACAGAGAGTCACGGAACACATTTAAATCTATGGCTTGCAGGAGGACTGGTGTTTCTGTTCCTTAAAGGGGCACACGTATTTTCATTTCTTCCCTGTATTAAGATACTACAAGCAAAATGGTTTACAAATGTATTTGACATAGGTAAAGGCTAATAAGAAAGGAAGATGTTTACTATTATAGAGTTTATCCTATTTTTGCTAGAGCCCAAAGCCGTACACCTATTCTAAATTTATGAAATTAAAATTTTAAATGCATTTTAGAATCTAAAATAGCTGTTAGTGACAAGGGGTTTATAGAAAGCATAAGCATTTTCTTGCTATGGTGAGACTTCGTGTGTGTGTGTGTGTTTGGTCGCTCAGTCGTGTCAGACTCTGCAACCCCATGGACTGTAACCTGCCAGGCTCCTCTGTCCATGGAATTCTCCAGGCAAGAGTACTGGAGTGGGTAGCTCTTCCCTTCTCCAGGGGATCTTCCCAACCCAGGGATCGAACCCAGGCATCCTGCATTGCGGGCAGATTCTTTACCATCTGAGCTACCAGGGAAGCCCGTGAATACTGGAGCGGGTAGCCTATCTGTTCTCCAGGGGATCTTCCCAACCCAGGAATTGAACCAGGTCTCCTGCATTGCAGGTGGATTCTTTACCAGCTGAGCTACCAGGGAAACTTTGTGAGACTTCATAGGCAGTATTTAACAAAGAAAATAATCACACATATTAAAAAATTATAAAATAATGTGAAAGATTATGAAAAAAATAGATGATAAAAGAAAAATATCTTGGGAAAAATACTTTGATAGATAAAACTGATAAAAGATCAATATCCTTATTTTCTATTGATACTTGTTCAGTCAATAAATTGTGTCTGACTCTTTGCTACCCCATGGACTATATAGCACACTAGGCTTCTATGTCCTCCGCTATCTCCCAGAGTTTGCTCACATTCACATCCATTGAGTCCATGATGTTACTTACATACAAGTCAACTAAATTGACTTCCTTACAAGTCAATTAAGTGATCCAAGTTAATTAAAAACTCCTGGCGTGTCTCCTTGGGCGCATGAGCGCCCAAACGGCATACAGGTAAAACGCCGCACCACAGCCGTTTTAGTCTTATTTCCTGTTCAAGCAAGATTTTTCAACCCTTGTGACGGTGTAACGGGTTGGTGATGATGTTGCTGGGGTTTTCTCTGGTCAGTGCTAGGGCTCCTGGGAGCAGCTGCCTCAGGAAGGAACCATGATTTTAACAGCACGTTTTTTGAATGAGTTAATAGGCCCGACGGAAACCTCTCCCCAGCAAGAAGCACAGTATTCAGCGGTGGGACCACAAGAGGGTTTGTAAATATTTTTGTTGTTGTTTGGTCGCTAAGTCGTGTCTACCTCTTTGTGACTGCTTTGTGATTATTGTCCAGTGGACTTTTTCTTTTAAAAATCAAAGAAACCCTGACAAACTCTCTGTTGGGAATATGAACAATCACCTTGAAAGGGCGGTTCTTTATTGCCGGGTAGTGTTTCACGACTTGAATATACTAGAATTTATTTCCCTATTGATAATGTTTTTGTTGTTTTTAATTATCTTGAATAATGTTATGAACACTTTTGTGCAAGACTTCTTGTGGCCATGGTTTTCATTTCTCTTGGGTAAATTCTTAGGAAATGAATTGCTAGGTCATGGTGTAAGTGTATGTTTAATGTGACAAGCTGCTAAACAGTTTTATAAAGTGATTGTAAGGTGGCTCAGACCATAGAGAATCGGACCGCATTGCAGCAAACCCGGGTTCCATCCCTTGGTCGGAAAGATCCCTTGGAGAAGGAAATGGCTACCCACTCTAGTGTTCTTGCCTGGAGAATTACATGGACAGAGGAGCCTGGCGGTCTATAGTCCATGGGGGTTGCAAAGAGTCGGACATGGCTGACCGACTAACACATGCACATACAAAGTGATTGTACCGTTTTACAATTTCACCAGCATGTGTGCTGTCTTGACGTGTGTTGCTGCATTTCTTTCCTAACGTTTGGTGTTATCGTTTTTAAAATTTAAGTCATTCCATTAGGTGTGAAGTGGTAGATAACTGTAGTTGTATTTTGCATTTCTCTGCTGACTAGTGATGCTGAGCACCTTTTCATGGACTAACTGGCCACTCACACATCTTCTTTAGTGAAGTATCTATTCAGGACTTTTGCCCAAGGTTGTAGAGATACTCTCCTGAATGAATTTTCTTCTGGTAAGCCTTGCAGTTTTAGTGTACAGGTATACCTTATTTTATTGCATTTCAATTTGTTGTGACTTGCAGATTTTGCTTTTTTGTTTTTTTAAATTGAAGACTTGTGGCAACATTGATTTGATTAAGGCTATTAGCATCATTTTTCCAACAGCATTTGCTTGTTTCATTTCTGTGTCCCATTTTGGCAGTTCTCACAATATTTCAAAAGTTTTCGTTATTGTTATATTTGTTATAGTGATCTGTGATCAGTGATCTTCACTGTGACTATTATGATCATTTTGAGGCATCATAAATCGCACCCATATGAGATGGCAAACTTAAGGGTTAAATGTTGTGTGTGTTCTGTTAGCTCCACTGACTGGCAGTTCCCTTGTCTCTCCACTTCTCCTTGGGCATCTCCTGTGGTGACCTGGAACCATATCTGCAATATGGCTGAGGTGTGTCTATATACACTTAGGTTTATGATCTGTTTCAAATTAATTTTTGTGCATGGTATGAGATAGAGGTTAAAGTTCATATTTTCCACGGGTCTTTTTTTTTTCTAGTTGTTTCAGTTCAATTTATTGAGAAGATTTTTCTTTCCCCATTGTTATTTTAGTATCTTTGTTGAAATTCAGTTAAATGTGCATGTACATTTTTTTTTTCCCTGAACTCTACATCATGTTACATTGATCTCTTCACCCATTCCTATACTAAAGCTACAGTCCTGATTACTCCAACTTTATAATGTCTTGAAATCCGTTTCTTGAATAGTTCATAGTTTCTTCTGTAAAATTTTGTTGACTGTTTTAGATCTTTTGAATTTTTGTTTAAATTTCAGAATCAGCTTTTCAGTTGCTTCCTGAAAGCCTAGAGATATATCTGCATGCAGCACAAAAACACTTAAAACACAGGTCTAGGGATATTCATTGTTGTCTGGTTTGCTTTAGCAACTGATTGTAAACGTCCTAAATGTTGACCAGTGAAGAAATAGAATAATATACTATGTCACACCCACACAATGGAGTTTTATCCAGCTATTAAAGAATAATAAAGTAGATCTGTAAGTGCTAATATGAGGAGTCTACAAATGTGTTGTTAAGTGAAAATAATCAGTGTGTGGAGCAGTGTATAGAGTATATTCCCGTTTGTTTTAGAAATAAGGATATAGAGGTAATATATGCTTTTTATTTATGTATGAAATTAATTGGTTCATTTAACTGGAAAGTACAGTTCAGTTGTCCTCAAATAAGACTGGATCCAGGAGCTCACAGGCCATTCTAGATACTGCCTCTTGCTCTGTAGCTCGGCTCCACTTTTCTCTCTTTGGCTTCATCGTCAGTCATCTTCCATGCCAGTGGCAGTTCCAGGCTTCCATGGTTCTGACAAAAGTGCATAGGAGACATTATCCATCTCAGTGTTCCTTTATTAAGTCTAGTAGATATGGTCTGGTTTGAGTTATATGCCCGTTCTGTGGCTCCATCACTGTGCATGGAGGAATGAACCACTTTGGCCAAGTAGATCATGTGTTCATGCTCCTAACTATCGAAAGAAAAAGTCTCCACGGGGAAGAAGCAGTTCAGTGTAAGGGCTAATGTGCAAATTAAACCACATATGCCTGTTCAGTTCAGTTAGACGCTCAGTCGTGTCCGACTCTTTGTGACCCCATGGACCACAACATGCCAGTCCATCACCTGTCCATCACCAACTCCTGGAGTCTACTCAAACTCATGTCCATTGAGTCAGTGATGCCATCCAACCATCTCATCCTCTGTCATCCCCTTATCCTCCTGCCTTCAATCTTTCCCAGCATCAGGGTCTTTTCAAATAAGTCAGCCCTTCGCGTCAGGTGGCCAAAGTATTGGAATATCACCTTCAGCATCAGTCTTTCCAATGAACACCCAGGACTGATTTCCTTTAGGATGGACTGGTTGGATCTCCTTGCAGACCAAGGGACTCTCAAGAGTCTTCTCCAACACCACAGTTCAAAAGCATCAATTCATTGGTGTTCAGCTTTCCTTATAGTCCAACTCTCACATCCATACATGACTACTGGAAAAACCATAGCCTTGACAAAACAGACTTTTGTTGGTAAAACAATGTCTCTGCTTTTTAATATGCTCTCTAGGTTGGTTATAACTTTCCTTCCAAAGAGTAAGCGTCTTTTAATTTCATGGCTGCAATCACCATCTGCAGTGATTTTGGAGCCCCCAAAAATAAAGTCAGCCACTGTTTCCACTGTCTCCCCATCTATTTGCCATGAAGTGATGGGACCGGATGCCGATCTTAATTTTCTGAATGTTGAGCTTTAAGCCAACTTTTTCACTCTCCTCTTTCACTTTCATTAAGAAGCTCTTTAGTTCTTCTTCACTTTCTGCCATAGGGTGGTGTCATCTGCATATCTGAGGTTATTGATATTTCTCCTGGCAATCTTGATCCCAGCTTGTGCTTCTTCTAGCCCAGTGCTTCTCATGATGTACTCTGCATATAAGTTAAATAAGCAGGGTGACAATATACAGCCTTGACATGCTCCTTTTCCTATTTGGAACCAGTCTGTTGTTTCAAGTTCAGTTCTAACTATTGCTTCCTGACCTGCATACAGATTTCTCAGGAGGCAGGTCAAGTGGTCTGGTATTCCCATCTCTTTCAGAATTTTCCAGTTTATTGTGATCCACACAGTCAAAGGCTTTGGCATAATCAATAAAGCAGAAATAGATGTTTTTCTGGAACTCTCTTGCTTTTTCAATGATACAACGGATGTTGGCAATTTGATCTCTGGTTCCTCTGCCTTTTCTAAAACCAGATTGAACGTCTGGAAGTTCACGGTTCACGCATTGCTGAAGCCTGGCTTGGAGAATTTTGAGCATCATTTTGCTAGCATGTGAGATGAGTGCCATTGTGCGGTAGTGTGAGCATTCTTTTGGATTGCCTTTCTTAGGGATTGGAATGAAAACTGACCTTTTCCAGTCCTGTGGCCACTGCTGGGTTTTCCAAATTTGCTGGCATATTGAGTGCAGCACTTTCATAGCATCATCTTTTAGGATTTGAAATAGCTCAAGCAGAATTCCATCACTTCCACTAACTTTGTTCATAGTGATGCTTCCTAAGACCCACTTGACTTCACATTCCAGGATGTCTGGCTCTAGGTGAGTGATCACTGTATCATGATTATCTGTGTCATGAAGATCTTTTTTGTACAGTTCTTCTGTGTATTCTTGCCACCTCTTCTTAATATCTTCTGCTTCTGTTAGGTCCATGCCATTTCTGTCCTTTATTGAGCCCATCTTTGCATGAAATGCCCGTATAGTGACCTTAATAGCACATTTTCAGCTCATGCACAGTATGGTGATTTTTCTATAAAAAGTTGCTAAAATTGTGCTCCTGCATCTCATGAAATTCTTTCATGCTCTGCTTCTCACTCTCCAGTTTGGACACTGTCACCCTTTTCTTGTTTCCATGGTTTCTGGCTTGTGGGCTCTTTTCTGTTTCTCTCATTTAGCCTGCCCCATTTAGACTGATAACCTGCTTTGTGATATCGATATCTGCCAGAGATTGCTTTTTGTGTCCATCTTTGACCTTCACCCTCAGATCACGAATGTTGGTTTAATGCGCTGCAACCTCTGGGAAAACCTTTGCTCCCTATAATTAGTCTTGGTTCAGTCTGTGGGCTCCTGCATGTCTGGGAAAGGGGATCAGACTAAATTATCTGCACTGTTATTCTGGTTGTTTTTATTAGTCCTTAATGGATTCATTAATATTTCTATGTTTCTATCTTATCTATCTATCTATTTAATGAATTTGCCAAAAGGACTACTTTCATGCCTGTACTTCCTTGCCAGGTGCTCTTCATTCATAAAGGTTGCTTGCATGGAAATTAAGCTGGATAACAGTACCTGATCTCCTGCTTGATTCTAATTAAGAATCACGCAATACTGATGTATGATCACAGATTATAAACAATTAAATTATCCTGTAAGCTTTTGCTATTTTATAGTTAAAATAAATCTGTAAAATAGTTTCTTTGTTGTAGAATAGTTTATTAATCTGGAATTGGTTTGGATTAAAATTATTCTAATGTGATTATTACTGTCTAGGGAAGAGGGTAAGATAGTGAGATAAGGATGAGTGAGTGAGTAAGTAAAAGTTGCTCAGTCATGTCCGACTCTCTGCAACCCCATGGACTGTAGCTTGCCAGACCCCTCTGTCCGTGGAATTCTCCAGGCCAGAATACTGAAGTGGCTAGCCATTCCCTTCTCCAGGGGATCTTCCCAATCCAGGGCTCAAGCCCAGGTCTCCCACATTGCAGGCTGATTCTTTACTGTCTGAGCCACCAGGGAATCCCAAAAATTCCGGAGTGGAGTCTATCCCTTATCCAGGGGGGTCTTCCAGACCCAGGAATCGAACTGCAGTCTCTTGCATTGCAGGTGGATTCTTCACCAGCTGAGCTACCATGATAAGTTGATATAAAAATAAATTTCAGGATGATATAATAGTAGGAAATGAGAAGGATAAAATTGAACACATTGTTGAATTTTGAAAACATGTTAAATGACTTGAGCCATTACTCAGATTAAGAAAGTCAGGTAGGCATAAGCAGCTCAGAGAGGAAAAGCTTCTTATTATGGAGATGCATCTTTAAATAATGCTAATTTTTAAATAAGTTAGGGTGCAGAGAAAGGGATTGCCTTGGTTTTAGCTTTACAGATAAATTATCAGATATAGTAGTTGATTAGCTTGACACTTATTTACTCTTTCTTAACCAATCAGGTTGACATATTCTTTAGTCATATTTATGTTTAGATTTTAAATGGAAATAACCTAGTCATACAACTGAGCCATGTAAATGTCCGGGATCTGCAAGTATCCTCCTCCTCTCCCATCTTTCAGACTCAGGCATGACACCCTCTTGCATTACCTGGTTCTTTAATATTTGAATTAATGTACACAGGCTATCCTTTTTAAAAAAGCTTTTTATTTTGCTTCAGGGTATAGTCGATAAACAATGTTGTGACAGCTTCATGTAAACAGTGAAGGGACTCAGCTGTACATATACATGCATCATTTCTCCCCCAACCCCGCTCCCATCCAGGCTGCCACATAACACTGATCAGAGTTCCATATGTTATACAGTAAGTCCTTGTTGGTTATCCATTTAAAATACAACAGTGTGTACATGCCCATTCCAAATGCCCTAACTATCCTTTTCCCCCATCCTTCCCCCTAGCAACTATAAACTCATTCTCGAAGTCTGTGAGTCTGTTTCTGTTTTGTAAGTAAATTCATTTGTATTGGTTCTTTTTAAATGCCACATATAAGGGATGTCACATGATATTTTTTCTTCTCTGTCTGAATTACTTCACTTAGTATAACACTAAGTTCATTTATGTTGCTTCAAATGTCATTATTTTCTTCTTTTTTATGACTGAGTACTATTCCACTATATATATGTATGTATATATATATACTGCATCTTTATTCAGGCTATCCTTTTTTGATATTTTGTTTAGTCTTCCTACCATATGAGGCTGCCCCCATTGGGCCATTTAAAATGTGTGTTATTCATCTAATTTTATTTATTGCAAAAAAAAGAAAAAATAGAAGTATAAAGAATGATATAAAGACCAACTGTAATCCAACTATGTAAAATAATTATCACTGTCAAATAATTACTAATAGTTTTTACTGTGTTTCATCAAATTGAAGACACTATGGCTAGAACTTCTACTATTTTACCACTATGAAAGGAGAAGTGCAGTCAAACTATGATATACTACTTTCTTTTCTATTAAAAAGTTTATGTTAATTGGAAAAGTTCTTTTAGACTTGTTTAAATATGGATATATTATGGATGGCTTTAGAACACATGTCAAAAAGAAAATATAAGGGAAAAAATTTGGTTTAAGGAGCCCTAAAACCTCTTCACATACAGAGTCCAAAAGTTCCATGCCATTTTTTGATTCAGAGTTGTTTATATCTGTGTTTTTCCTAATGGTTTCATTCTTTGTGCTATCAAAAGGATTGATGATATAGATTTCTTAAAAGAGAGTTCCAGAATTGTCTCCAAGATTTGCATTTAAGCTCATCCATTTCCCCTTTTTTCCTTTAAGCATTGAAACTACGTGTCACCAGTTTTGGGTGGGGACATGGTGGCCCAATTAGAGACATTTCTGAGTGCCCTGGTGGTGTAGGGCTAGGTCTGAATGCTTGTGTCCCTCCAAAATTCACGTTGAATCCCTAACGCCTAAAAGTAATGGTTATCAGAAGGTGAGGCCTTTGGTAGGTGATTAGATCATGAGAGTGGAACTCTCTTAAATGGGATAAAAGTGAAAAGTGTTAGTTGCTCAGTTGTGAGCAGCTCTTTGCGACCCCATGGACTGTAGCCCACCAGGCTTCTCTGTCTGTGGAATTCTCCAGGCAAGAATACTGGAGTGGATTGCCATTCCCTTCTCCAGGGGATTTTCCCAACCCAGGGATCAAACCCAGGTTTCCTGCATTGCAAGTGAATTCTTTACCATTTGAGCCACCAGAAATGGGATTAGTGCCCTTATAAAAGAGATCCCCACAGAGGTCACTAACCCTTCTGCCATGTGAGGATACAAGCAGAATTCTCGCAAACAAGAAGAAGAGCTCCACTCAACCATGTGGGTGCCACCATCTTGGACTTTCAGCATCCAGAACTGTGATAAATGAATTTCTAGGGTTTGTAAGTCACCTACTCTGTGGTATTTTGGTATAGCATCCTGAGCTACTAAGAAAGTTGTTATGACCATGTTCTTACTAGCAAGATAGGAGAAGAGGTGTGTGCAGCTTCTAGTTCAGATCCTTAAAGGAAGCTGCTTATCTTCCCCTTTTTCTTTCATTCCTTGTGATGAAAAGCAGACATGGTGTTAGTGAGCCAGCCTTAATTCTGTAGAAGAAGACACTCCAGGGGTTGTGGAATGACTAGACAGAAAGATCTGGATCTTCATATGACTGTGTAGAGCAGAGCTGCCTACCTGCCAAGAGTGAACAGCAGCTCTCATAGAAGGAAAAAAATAAAACTTCCATCTTGTTTAAACCACTGCTATTGTCAAAGCAGTCAAATTAATATTCACATTGTATATACTGTTTTTAAAATTCCTTTTTAAATTTACTATCATTGAAAAATACTTTTATTTACCATTAAAATTTTTAACGATCGAGTAATATTCAAGGTTGGAGAAGGAAATGGCAATCCATTTCAGTATTCTTGGCTGGGAAATCCCATGGACAGAGGAACCTGGAGGGCTACAGTCAGTCCATGCGGTTGTAAAGAGTTGGACACAACTCAGTGACTAAACAGCAGCAGCAATATTCAAGGTACAGATATGTTATTAATTATTTAACTAAACCCCTATCATTGGGCTTGTAGGTTGTTCCAGTTTTTCTGTATTGTTAATAATACTAGAAATAGGAAATAGAAAAAGGAGTATGTCAAGGCTGCATATTGTCACCCTGCTTATTTAACTTATAGGCAGAGTACATCATGAGAAACGCTGGGCTGGAGGAAGCACAAGCTGGAATCAAGATTGCCAGGAGAAATATCAATAACCTCAGATATGCAGATGACACCACCCTACGGCAGAAAGTGAAGAAACTGAAGAGCCTCTTGATGAAAGTGAAAGAGGAGAGTGAAAAAGGTGGCTTAAAGCTCAACAATCAGAAAACTAACATCATGGTATCCGGCCCATCACTTCATGGCAGATAGATGGGGAAACAGTGGAAAAAGTGGCTGACTTTATTTTTCTGGGCTGCAAAATAACTGCAGGTGGTGATTGCAGCCATGAAATTAAAAGACGCTTACTCCTTGGAAGGAAAGTTATGACCAACCTAGACAGCATATTAAAAAGCAGAGACTACTTTGTCAACAAAGGTCCGTCTAGTCAAGTCTATGGTTTTTCCAGTAGTCATGTACGGATGTGAGAGTTGGACTATAAGGAAAGCTGAGCACCAATGAATTGATGCTTTTGAACTGTGGTGTTGGAGAAGACTCTTGAGAGTCCCTTTGTCTGCAAGGAGATCCAACTGGTCCATCCTAAAGGAAATCAGTCCTGGGTGTTCATTGGAAGGACTGATGTTGAAGCTGAAACTCCAATACTTTGGCCACCTGCTGCGAAGAGCTGACTCATTTGAAAAGACACTGATGCTGGGAAAGATTGAAGGCGGGAGGAGAAGGACGAGATGGTTGGATGGCATCACTGATTCAATGGACATGAATTTGAGTAAACTCCAGGAGTTGGTGATGGACGGGTAGGCCTGGTGTACTACAGTCCATGGGATCACAAAGAGTCAACGCGACTGAACTGAACTGAATAATACTGGAATGAAAATTCTACAGCTATAAATCTTATATACAGTAAACATACACTTGTGTATATATGTGTGTATATGTGCACACACAGAGATCTCTAATCATTTCCCCAAAATAAATTCCTATAAATAGAATTACTTGGTCAAAGGCCTTTCACATTTTTAACATTCATTATCAAATTTACTGCCAGTATTTCTGCATTAATTTACCCTACCA
Organism: Cervus canadensis; assembly: GCF_019320065.1. NCBI lineage: Eukaryota > Metazoa > Chordata > Mammalia > Artiodactyla > Cervidae > Cervus > Cervus canadensis. The sequence continues at coordinate 26,909,872 of NC_057404.1, read as the reverse complement.
CTAGGAATATATATATATATATATATAGCTATACACTGTTACATTTGTAAAAATGTTTTTGAGGTAATTTGCACAGATTAAGTCCATAGGTCTTAAGTACTCAGTTCCTTAAGTTTTTGTACATGCTCACATAACTGTTATACACAAAAAGATGTATAGAATGTTTCCATTACCTAGAAAGTTATATTGTGCCCCTTTCCTTAATCCCCATCCCAGAGGCAAATATTGTCTTGAGTTCTAATTTTGCCTATTTTTGAATAATACAGGAGGTATTTCCTTTCTAGCTTCTTTGTTTTCATATTTTTGGATTCATCCTTGTTGTTGCAAGTATCAGTGATGTTCTGTTGTATGATGTTACTACACTGAGAAAAAAATCTCTGGTTGATAAATACTTCTGTTATTTTCAGGTTTGGGCTATAAAGAATATGACTTTTTGTTAATATACGTTTTTCATTTAATTTGTCTTGAAAATACCTAAGGTGGGATTGCTGGGTCATAAGGTAGATGCCTATTTAACTTTTAAGGAAACTGACATAGCTCTGAAAAGTGGTTGTACAACTTTATGCTTCCCCCAGCAGCAATGTGTGAGAATTCTAGATGCTTCTTATCCCAGCAAACAGTTGTATTGTTGGTCTTACATTTTAGCCATTCAAGTGGCTGTGGAATGTAAATGTGTGTTTTCCTTTTGACTAAGGATGTTGAGCTCCTTTTAATGCTTACTGGCTGTTCCTATATCTTCTGTAAGGGATTTGTTCAGGTCTTTTGTCCATTTTTGCAAATTTAGTTTTCTTTTTATTGTTTGTAGGAGTTCTTTATATATTTTGAGCACAAGTTCATCAGATATGTCTGTTATGAATTTCATTTTCTAGAGCTTAGCTTTTATAAGTAGAAATTATAGTTATGATAAAGTACAATATATCATTTTTTTCTGTTGTGTTTAGCTGTTTCTTGTGTATTTTGTGAACTTTTTACCTACTGCAAGGTTACAAAGACATTCTCCTATGTTTTTTTCTAAGCTTTCTGGTTCTAATTTTTCCAATACAGTTTATGATCTGTCTCAAATTAACTCTTCTATTGGAATGAGGTTGATATTGGGTTCTCTTATTTTCTATTTTTTGTGTCATTTTCCAGCACATTGGTTAAAATAACTTTTTTTTCTTGCCAATATGATAAGTATATATGGTACTTTATTGTTTTATCTTCTTGACATTGAATATTTTCCCGTTTCCATCTTCTTGAAACTTTGAGTCAGAGCTATTCAAAGGGCTAACTTTTTTATTTTAGTGAAAAATCTCATTTTCTTTTTGGGATATGTGAAATTACCTTAGCATAACTGACCTAGTAACGTCTATGTCAGTCAAGATTAGAAAATACTCAGAAGTAGTATTGGCAGCTATCAATCTACTTTAAATTAGTTAGGCTTTTGATTGACTTTTGAAATATTAAGATGGCCATTTTTCTGTGATATTGCTCAGCTGGAAGAGGTTAAATTGTTGAACATGGGTTAACACATAGGAAAAGAATAATTATACCAAAAACTTAGAATAGTATAATAACTGTTACATCTGTAAGGTATGAGCTATGCCTCTTAGGGAAATAAAAGAAATTTGTTTTAAATATGCTTGGTGTAAAAGAGAACAGAGAACACATTTCAAGGAAGCAGCTTATGATGACAGGTTAAGCCAAATTACCTTGGTGATTTTGCCTTTAAATTTCAGTGACCTACAGAAAATAGAAGCCATCTACTTGATGTCAAAATCTGAGTTCCTGAGAAAAAGATAAGTCTCAGCCCTGCTAAGTTTTTCAGGGATTATCCTACACATAGATGAACTAGAGCTCTAAGGAGAGTAGAACATCTTGGAGGGTTAATGTCTGAGAAAACTGACTATCTAAGCAGCTATAATAATTCCAAAAGAGAGTACATTTACATTTTCTAATAATACAATTCATGTATTAATAATTCTTTATGCCACATAAATCTTTTCTTCATACTTCCACATATTTGGCTTCCACAAACTCTATTACAACTTAAAAATGAGCTCAAATCTTCCTTTTCGCTGCTATTTTTCCATCAGTTAACTTCTTCCCATGACCTCTAGTAGTGATGCTGTGTCATTTGGACTTAGAATCCTAAATAATTTTTACTCCATCCTATCATCTTTTTTGACAAATGATAAGGCTTATTATTTAATTATATAAAAATCTTTCTCACACATATTCTGTTGTAGTTTGTATTTTATAACTCAGCACATCTTAATTTCTTATTTTCTATTTGGTGACTAAAAAAATTAGGCCAGGCTCAATACAAAGGCTAGTAATTGCCACAAGGAGAGCATTGTCATAATTTCCTTCAAGGAACTCCATCTTGTTAACTGTTCAAAAATTTCTGAGAACATTTTTCTTAGGGGATTTAGTATTCATTTCTTCCAGTACTTTTATGCTGCTAGAAAACTCTTTTATGTATTGAGTAGAGTTCTAGTAATATCTGCAACAGCAGTTCTGTCAAAACACTTGTAAAGTATGCTCACTCATCATGGAAATTTTGAAAGCCTCTGACCCTTCAGAAATATATGTTTTGCTTGGAAGTTACCCAAAAGAGCTTAAATTTTGGAACAGCATTGGGAGCAATCCTCAGAGAAACCATTTTAGTTTTCTAATTAGAGAATCGAAGACAGTATTACAGGCACCAGTCTAGACAACATGACTTTATCTAAGACACCTTCTGAAAGGTGTCTTTATAGATTCTAATAACACCTTCTGAAAGGTTCTCTGTAACAGCAAAGTTTTTATTTTTCAGCATTGCCCTGACAATGTATCAGCAGCTTAAAGAATTGAAAAGCCTTAAATGCAAGGCATTGATGATCCAAATCCTCTGAGCTGATCCTTTCTGACAGAGGAGAGAGGCCAATAAGCTAACCCTAAATGGTATAATTAGAAGCAGTGCATAATTAAAAGCCATCTGCATGTCTTGTGTGCCCCTTTCTGTAAGTGAAATAGGGCCAGCACTATGTGAGTACTTAAAAGCTCCTTTCAAAAAATTAAAAATCCTTATTGAGACATTATCCTACAGTGCAGATAATAAGACAAACCAGTGTATTCATGATCAGCCCTAACATTTCTTATTATTTTACAATATGTGTGAGTGATTTACAGCCAAATTAACATAATGTCATACCACCAACACTAGAAATGTTTATTGTAGATTTAAAACTATTCTATGGTTCATGAAAAGAAGTTAAGTCCTATGAGCTAAGAAAATAATGTTGTTGTGTGCCTCCATCAAGATTTTAGTCTAAAGTTCATTCTGAATTCCAATGGAGGCTGTGCTCTACTCCCACAAACAAATGCTAGTTAGTAAGCCCTCAGATTCAGTAGTTTTATTTTTTCTTCTTCAGAGATGAACTTGACTTCTAAGCAATATTTAATATGTTTTCTTTAGTAGGAATTAATTGGTAAGGGAGCCTTTTCAATAGTTCTTATAAGAGGATTGAGTCATAACTAGGTGATGCTCCTTTTAGTCCCATTAAATGTTAAAAGATTGGTTCATCCTACTCAGATCATCAATACCATCCAAGAACACAGTTCCTTGTTGTGGTTCTGTGGTTTGGGACATTATATAAGGGAATCTGAATTATTATAGAGGGGAAATTGGTCCTGATGCCCTCATAAATGCCTTTAATCTCTGAGTCAGGAAGATCCCTTGGAGAAGGGAATGGCAACCCACTCCAGTATTTTTGCCTGGAGAATTTCATGGACAGAGGAGCCTGGCAGGCTACAGTTGTTGGGATCACAAGGAGTCAGACGTGACTAATACCTTCACAACTCTTAGATTCCATGAGTTTATGAGTTTTAGTTTTAAAATGCTATATTTCAATAGTCAGTGAAAGTTTGTAGGATTATTATGTAAATTGATATATGAATATTCAAAGATCAGAATTTTTAAAAAGTTTATATTTTAAATATTGTTTTAAAAGATTTTGCTTCCTACGTACCATACCCCTAGAACTTATATCACTACAGTCTGTTTTTCTCATGACACAAAATTCTTGCTTCTGAGATTTCAAATCTAATTTCTTCTCAGGGGTTCAGTTTAATACTTCTTTCCAAATATAACTGGTATATTCAGGTTGGAATACAGTGATTGATTTTCCCAGATGCAGCAATTCTGAATTGCCATGGGTTTATGTATTAGCAGGCCTTCTATCCAGTCTATCCTTAGAAACTCTCTTATCGATACGCTCTTTAATCCCCAGGGGCTTAGTAGGGCCTAACTGGTCATTTTTTAAAAATTACTTTTTATTGGAGTATAGTTGATTTACAATGTTGTATTAGTTTCTGATGTACAGCAAAGTTTATCAGTTATACATATACCCACTCTTTTTTTAGATTCTATTCCCGTATAGGTCCCATTATGACCTATTTAGATTCTGTTCCCATATAGGTCCCATTGTGACCCCATGGGCTATACAGTCCTTGGAATTCTCCAGGCCAGAATACTGGAGTGGGTAACCTTTCCCTTCTCCAGGGGATCTTCCCAACCCAGGGATTGAACCCAGGTCTTCTGCATTGCAGGTAGATTCTTTACCAGCTGAGCCAAAAGGGAAGCCCATACATATACATATATCCATTCTTTTTAGATTCTGTTCCCATCTAGGTCATTACAGAGTGTTGAGTAGAGTTCCCTGTACTATACAATAGGTTCCTATTAGTTAGTTATTTTGTATATCGTAGTGTGTATGGGCTTCCCGGGTAGTTCATCTGATAAATAATCTGTCTGCAATACAGGAGATCCCCATTTGATTCCTGGGTCAGGAAGTTCCCCTGGAGAAGGGACAGGCTACCCACTCCAGTGTTCTTGAGCTTCCCCGGTAGCTCAGATGGTGAAGAATCTGCCTGCAATGAGGGAGACTTGGGTTTGATGCCTGGGTTGGGAAGATCCTCTGCAGGAGGGCATGGCAACCCACTCCAGTATACTTGCCTGGAGAATCCCCATGGACAGAGGAGCCTGGCCAGCTAGTCCACGGGATCCCAAAGAGTTGGGCATGACTGAGCGACTAAGCGCAGCACGCACAGTAGGGTATGTATATGTCAATCCAATCTTCCAATTTCTCTCTCTGCCCCTTTCCTTCTTGGTAACCATAAATTTGTTTTCTACATCTGTGACTCTGTTTCTTTCTTGTAAATAGGTTGATTTTTACCTTATTTTTGGATTCCACATATAAGCAATATCATATAATATTTTTCATTGTCTGACTTACTTTACTAAATATGACAATCTCTCCAATGTCACTGCAAATGGCATTATTTAATTATTTTTATGGCTGAATAATATTCCATTGTATATATATTGCCACATCTTCTATATCCATTCTTCCATCAATGGACATTTAGGTTCCTTCCTTTTCTGGACTATTGTAAATAGTGCTGCAGTGAACACTGGGGTTTATGTATCTCTTTGAATTATGATTTTCTCTAGGTATATGCCCAAGAGTGGAATTGCTGGATCATAAGGTAACTCTAGTTCTGTTTTTTTAAGGAACCTCTATACTGTTCTCCATTGTGGCTGTACCAGTTTACATTCCCACCAATGGTGTAGGGAGGGTTCCCTTTTCTCTACACTTTGAGCATTTACTCTTTGAGATTTTTTTTGATGATGGCTGTTCTGACTGGTGTGAAGTGATACCTCATTGTAGTTTTGATTTGTATTTCTCTGATATTTAGTGATGTTGAACATCTTTTCATGTGTTTGTTGGCTATCTGTATATCTTCTTTGGAGAAATGTCTGTTTTGGTCTTCTGCCCGTTTTTTTGTTGGGTTTTCTGTTTTTTTGATATTGAGTTGCATGAGCTGTTTGTATATTTTGGAGATTAATCTTGTGTCTGGTTGTGTTTTAACCATTCACAAATGCATCAAGAACTCAGTCTCTGATTCTTTTGAGGTCAGAGGACTTGGTAATCTCAGAATGTCATCCCTTGTCTGTATGATTCTTATTGTTACCACAAAACCCCCAAAGTTCACATAACCACCTGGTTTCTGTATGATTTTATCGGGCAAAGAGATTCTGTATTCAGAATGGGCTGAGCCTCTCTGGCGCTCAGATTCTTTGTCCAGATGGTTTTAGCTCTAGACATAAATAGATATCTTTCTATATTCTAGTCTTTATATTCTGTTTTCTGATCAGATTAATCTTCATGGGATGATAGAAAGGAAAAGCGCATTCCCTTCCAGGAAGCTCTCATCATCTCCTGCCTTTTTAATAGAAGTGTGGTCTGGCTGGACCTCACAAGACAATTTAGTAACTAACTTGATGTGACTAGCAGTGTTGTATGATCGTTTTCACTGTCAACTTCTTTTTATTTTCCTGCAGAGTTTTTTTAATTGAGGTATAGTAGATGTATAGTATTATATAATTTATAGCTCTACAATGTAGTGATTACCAATTTTTAAAGGTTATACTCCATTTATAGTTACTACAAAATATTGGCTATATTCCTGTGTTGTACAGTATATCCTTATAGCTTATTTTGTACCTAATAGTTTGTACCTCTTAATCCCCCACGCCTGTTTCACTCCTCTCCCCTCCACTTCCCTCCCTTCTCCCCACTGGTAACCACTCATTTGTTCTCTCTACCTGTGAATCTGCTGCTGCTTATTTTTTTGTTATGTGCGCTAGTTTGTTGTATTTTTTAGATTCCACGTGTAAGTGATATTATTCAGTGTTTATCTTTCTCTGTATGACTTATTTCGGGCTCCCCTGATAGCTCAGTTGGTAAAGAATCCACCTGCAATGCAGGAGACCCCAGTTCCATTCCTAGGTTGGGAAGATCCCCTGGAGAAGGGATAGGCTACCCACTCCAGTATTCTTGGGCTTCCCTTGTGGCTCAGCTGGGAAAGAATCCACCTGCACTGCAAGAGACCTGGGTTTGATCCATGGGTTGGGAAGATCCCCTGGAGACGGGAATGGCAACCCATGCCTGGTAAATCCCATGGACAGAGGAGCCTGGCAGACTATGGTCCATAGGGTTGCAGAGTCGGATATGACTGAAGCAACTTAGCACGCAGCGTGTGCCCTCCAAGTCAATCCATGTTGCTGTGAACGGCACAATTTCATTCTTTTTAATGGCTGAATAGTATTCCATTGTATATATTTATACTGCTTCTTTATCCATTTATCTTTTTGTGGTCACTTAGGTTGCTTTCATATCTTGGTAGTTGTCAATAACACTGCTGTGAATGTTGGGCTGCATGTATCTTTTTAAAGTTAATTGTCATCTTCTTAAGCCTGGACAGTCTAATCAAGGGACTTACTGAGTTTACTGAGTTGACATTTACATGGAATTTATGGGGAAGGAAATGCAAAAAGCAAAAAAAATTCTCTCCCCCCTCATTCAAGACTGCACTTTTTAATTTTTAAAAATCCCAGTTCCCCCAATTTTTATGCCTCCATAATGACTCCCAATTCTAGCATAGTCTCCTATTTAACACTGATTAAATAAGTGGTTAAATGATACTCAGGAGAGAACAAGCATGAGCTTCAAACTTATTCAGCAGCAGTTTTGTGGTTCTGTTTACCAAAATGTTACATACTTGGTATCTCACACATTTCATTAATTCTATAAATATTAATTTCATGTCTACAATGTCTCATCACAATTATAGATTCTCTGGAGACTGTGAAGCAAAGAGTATGAGACAACCCTGAATAAAATTGTTTACATTTGAAACCCTGGGAGTCAAGTGGGCATAATAATTAATCATAATAAAAAAACCAAGTTATAATAATAATATAAAGCAAATGGTTTATTAAAGAAATTGTTTTAAAAGAAATATGATCATATTCCAAGGAAATATGTATGATATCCATAATTATTTAAAAAGCTATGAAATTAGTATGACAAAGAATTTGAACACTCTTGCTTATTCAAGTAAATTTGAAATGTAAATTTCTTAGAGAATTTCTGCTTACTCCTTGAATGTGGAAATATATTTCTGCCATGCCTTATTTACTTATTTTTCCCAAAAGGTAGGATAAAAATAAGCCTTTTTATCAAAAGAACTAGAAATATTTAGAGTCACTGGTTCAAACTGATGAAGTGAGGTCTGTGGATTCACTGTGGTATTTTACATAATTGGAAGGTATGGTTTCAAGGTTGTTGATACTGAAGTAAAACTGAATTGCTAATCTCACTCATATTTGTATCTATAGACACTGAAGGATTAACTCTTATTTCAAAAGTGGATATTTGTTGCTTTTTAAAATCATGTTTTGAAGCATATGATAAATTAGAGATTTTTCACTTAATATTGTCACCAAAAATGACAGGAAACTAATATATTTTTAAAGTCCTGTACTGCTTTATGCTGACACTTTCCGTGTATTCTTTCATTTAAGTTTGCATCTCGAGGGGGAAGGTGCTCAGAATTCATTTACCCATCTATCAATATACCCAACAAAAATTTATATAATCTTTACTATGTGCTAACCATGGCAATAATAATAACAATAAGGTGTGCCTTGTGAGTCAAGGGAGAAGTGTGTGCACATGATTTGAGTAACTGGAAGGAGAGGGCTGGTTTTGGACTTAACACATCATGGATACTAAAATCCTTCCATGTCCCAGTGTCCCGGGGAACTGTTGTAGGAGGCAGCCGTGAAGACAATTATCAGGAATTCGGTTGAAATTTCCCAGGATTCCCAGGTTTAGTGTATGAAGAGCCAGCATCAGGGAAGATATCTCTTTGCATGGGCTGATGGTATTCTGTGACAATTTTAAATAGAATTTTTGCTATGGACAGAGAAAGTAGCACTTACAATGGAGGGAATGGTTAGAAGGAGTATGAACTGAGATTCATGGAGTGGGATTTGAGATGTACTAATTTGGATATTATAAGAGTGACTTTGCTGTGTATCCCAAAGTAATACGGGTCAGACGAATGGGTTATGTCAATATGAAGAAAGTGAAGCTTTGAAAGTCAAATAGATAACAAGCAAAGACCCTGAGATTCAAGCCCAGGTTTGTACAACTTCCTTGGGCAACATTTTAAACCACTTGTAGACACTTACTTGAAATGCTTTCCTTGAAATTTGTCTTTTCAACATATTGAAAAGACATTTCTATGAAATGTAAAAAATTTGCATGAAATGGAACACTTTCTGTAATAGCAAAATGCTTCAGTAAATAGAAAGTCATTCCAAGTTGTATTCTGACTCTCTGTCCTTTGTTCAAATGTACCGTTCACATATTCAGAGACAGAGTGTCTCTATGACTTAATTATGACGAGTATAATAATTGAAAGTAGGTGGTTATTTTATGCCAGAAAAGATAATTAAATTGGGAATTGCACTATTAGCTGGCCTTTTACTACCATGCATTATCCTTATGAAAGGTGATATTGTGATTCTACTGTACATTGCTCAGACAAAAAAATATTTACAGAGTCAACACTTCAGATCAGAGGGCATTAAGAAGCACATTAGACACAGAAGGCATCCTAGATATAATTAAAATACTTTGGAAATTTTATAAGCATAAATATAGGGCATTGGCTTCCTTTCTGACCATTGGTTTTATTGTCTGTCAGTAGGCCTGGCAATTCTTGCACCTATAGTTTCAGTAGAAATAAATTAATCATCAGAATGGATATAATAGGGGCATAGACAGCTTAGTTGTAAATCTTACAATTTTTTTTCTTGGAAATCATAAGGAGAATATAAATACATTTTTTTTCTCTAGAAAACAGAGAATTCACAAACTCTGCTGCTGCTGCTGCTGCTAAGTCGCTTCAGTCGTGTCTGACTCTGTGTGACCCCATAGACGGCAGCCCAACAGGCTCCTCTGTCCCTGGGATTCTCCAGGCAAGAACATTGGAGTGGGTTGCCATTTCCTTCTCCAATGCATGAAAGTGAAGTTGTTCAGTTGTGTCCGGCTCTTTACGACCCCATGGACTGCAGCCTACCAGGCTCCTCCATCCATGGGATTTTCCAGGCAACAGTACTGGAGTGGGTTGCCATTGCCTCCTCCGTCACAAACTTTAGGTTACCTTTAACTGTACCCAGGCAAATGAAATCAACATCAGCTTTATGGGAATGATGGGGCTTTGGGTGCTGAAGATAGGATGAAGAATTTGGGAACATAGAAAGGATTAGCAGTGGTGGATATTAGAAATCAGAAGCAAACATTTACTCCCAGAAGGAGCAGACCCATGTCTGAATGGGAAGTGCTGTGAACTGAACTGAGACAGAACAGTGTGTAATTACTAACGAAGGTGGGTAAAGAAGTTGCAGAAAGTATCTGAGGAAGTCAAGAGGTCACTGACATGCCTTACAAAACTCCATGTTCCAAAAGACAGTGAACAGTTTGGAAATCAAGAGGTATATCCCCTTGATATCAGTGATAAGCAAAGGATCTAAGGGAAATTAGAGTTGGGGGTAGAAGTTCTTCTGAACCAGGCTAGGTGTTAAGTGGCAAAGGAGCTGTGGATTATATTTTAAATAGTCTACTATTTTAGAAATACCAGAGAGAACTTTTGAACAAAGAAACCTAGAAAACTATTCACAGGGTCTCTTATTAACTGGTCTAGGAAAATTCAACTCATTTAAACATGCATAACAAAAATGAATTAAAGACAGTATCCAAACATAAAAACAATAAGAAAAATGTGCAAAAGAGCACCAAAATCCTCTATATAGAAAGAAATCTCATTGGAAAATATTTCATGAAGCAAAAGAAAATTAAAATCCTACATTTCAGTGTGAATTAAAAACTTTAATGTAGCAATTACAACTCTCAAGTAATATCATATATATATATATGTATATATATATATCAGAAATGTAATAAACCACAGAAAAGCTGAACAGTCAAAAAGAAGTATCAGCTAGATTGTTGCAGGAGTTGAAGCATAAAGTGGTAGCTTTCAAAGAAGAGAAAGAAGAAAAAGAAAATAGAAGTGAAGACTAAATTTCAAAGCATAAAACAGATATGTTTTATGAACAGATATGTTAGGAAGCACAGTAAGGGACATAGAAGAAAGAAATGAGGAAAAATAAGCAAATGAAGTACAAATAAGAAGATACAATGATTAAAGAGAAAAAGCTATTCGATCCCTGGGTTGGGAAGTTCCTCTGGAGAAAGGAATGACAACCCGCTCTAGTATTCTTGCCTGGAGAATTCCATGGACAAAGGAGCCTGGCAGACTACAGTCCATGGGGTCACAAAGAGTCAGACACAACTGAGTGACTAACACTTTCACCTTCACTTTAGAATAAAGACAAAGGAGATCCAATATATTTATAATTGGAGTTTCCAAAGTGGTGGGGTGAGGTAGGGGAAACCAAAAGTAGTATAGTCGAGCAATTATATAAAAATGTAATTTATAAAATCTCTCCTGAAAAAAAGAAAACCTAAGTTACATATTGAAAAGCATTTTAGTAAGTTTTTGCTGCTATAACAAATTATCATAGACTAAGTGGCTTAAACAGCACTTCTCTTGGTTCTGGAGGCTAGGAACCTCACAATCAAGGTGCTGGCTGATCTGACATCTTGGTTTTAAGGTGGCTTTCTTCTCATAGTATTCTCACATAGTGGAGAGCAGAGAGAACTTTCTGGGGTTCCTTTTATAAAGATACTAATCCCATGATTCAGTGGAGCTATCATGATCTAATTACCTTCCAAAAGTCCTTCTTCCTAATACCATCACACTGAGGGTTAACCAATGAATTTGGGGTGGGGGTACAAACACTGATGGAGAAGTAAATGGCAACTCACACCAGTGTTCTTACTTGGGAAATCCCATGGACAGAAGAGCCTGGTGGGCTGCAGTCCATAGGGTTGCACAGAGTCAGATACGATTGAGTGAATGAGTGCACAAACATTGAGCTCATAGCAAAAGGATACATCACATTACATGGAAAAATGACCCAGAATATAGCAAATTAGGCTGTTAAAATATAAAGACAGAATGTATTGGACAAACAGATAAAAAGATTATGTCACCTGTAAGGGAGAGAAAATCAGGCAGTTATCAGGCTTTTCCACTGCAATATTGAATTTCAGATGATAATAGAATGTTTATAATTTATTCAAGGAAAAATGTGTGTCAAGAATTTTGTATTTATTCAAGTTGTCATCTAAGTATATAGTAGTGAACATGCAAAAGCTAAGGGTATATTGTTCATATAAGCCATTCTTAGGAGAAGGTACTAGTGGACTAACTCCAATCTACAAAGAGATGGTAGAGGAAATTTCAGCAAGATAATTAGTGAGCAGTGAATACATTTAACTACAGCTCTAGGACAAAATCATAGGTAAGATAAGGGTGTCAGCATGGCATGTTAATATTATGTGAACTGACAATGTGAAGATATAGCTACAAAAGTGGTTCAATAAGAACTGAGGCTGCTGTCCTTTAAAAGCCTCTCCAGATGACTAGTCTTTGGCTGGTGCCTAAGAATGGCACCGATGAAACTGGATTTTAGGAGGGTTCCTACCTTTCAGACCATAAAAGTGGTTTACTGTGCCTATACTGTTTGTGCAAGCATTATGGTTTCGCTAAACACCTGCTTTCCTTCTGGGAGTCTAGAATTTTGCTGCATGCTAAACACAGGGTGCCTGCGTGACTCACTCTCAATAAAATTCTCGAGCATTGAGTCTCCAGTGAGCTTCCTAGTAGACAGAATTTCACACGTGACCTCATGACCTGTGGCTGGGGGAACTGAACATGTCTTTTGTGATGTCACTGGGAGAGGACTCTTTTAAGGTTGTGTCTGGTTTTCTTAAGACTGTGCCTCATGTGCTTTTGCTCTTTGCTAATCTTGTTTGCTGATCTTTCACTGTAATAGATCATAGAACTCATGAGTGCAACTCCATGAGTTGTCCTGTGAGTCTCCTGTGTAATCATTGAAACTGGGGTGATATTAGGAATTCTCAACACTGACTAAGGGTAACCACTGGAACAAAATTGAAGCTTTCCAAAATATCAGAACTATAAAAAGAAAATGAATGAGACCACGTAGTGAGAGCATCTATCTATTTCCCCATCCAGCCTTCCTCCTATAATATGGCAGAACTAAACCCCAAACTATGTTTTTTTGCAGTAATTATGAATGGGCTTAATTCATCCATTGGAACAAAAAGATCTTTAGATTGGACACTGAACAAAAGCCAATTCTGTGCTGAATCTAAAAGATATACTTAGCACAAATTAAAAGGAAATGTTAAAAATAAAAGGGTAGACAAATGTATATAAATGAAAGCCAAAAATAAAAATCAAGGATTGCAGTCCAAAATATTTAGTTCCAAAGTCATTAAAGTAGACAAAAAATCATTCAATTTGTATTTAAAACAGTTATATAGTGTTGAAGGATACAATTTACAACAGATGTAATTGTCACAATTATCTTTTTATCTAATAACTTCATAAAGGAGAAAATAGAGGCAGTTATTAACGAATAGGCAAAAACACACTGCTAGTAGAAAGCAACTTAGCAGCAGCAGTAGAAAGCTTTCAATCACCTCTTTAGTGTAAGATCAGTGGGACTGAAATAGGTATAGGTAAGTAACCTATATGTTATAGTCAGTAAGGTACCTCTGGTGGGATATATATCAAACTCTGTATCCTGATAATAGAGGATAAATATTTTTTCAAATATCTTTGAAATTCTCATAAAATTGACTACATATTAGGTCACGATTCCAAAATGAAGACAGACCATGGACAACTATCACAATGCAGCAAAACTAGAAATTAATGAGAAAAGCACAAGATGAAAAAGATTTTCCTCTTTGAAAAAGTAATTTAAAGCTATATTAAAGGACTCTTTAGGAAAAAGAAGAATTGAGCAGAAAGTGTGGAATTTATTGAAAATAGTGAAAATACTGCATATCAGAATCCTGAGCCATGCTCAGAAGAAAATTTATCTCCTTAAATAAAAAGAAACCATAAAAACATGACACAAAAGATAAAAAAGGAGCAGAATAAACCAAAAGAAAGTCAAAGGAAGGAATTCACAAAGAAAAAGGCAGAATGGGAAGGAGTTAGAGAACATAACAACAACAAAAAAATCTAGTGATTTGAAAAAAAACCTGATAAATGATGAGAATCTAGTTAAGAGAAAAGGAAAAAAGTACATATATAAGAAATAGGAAAATGAAACAAAAAGAGGAAATTAAAACATAAGAGGGTAGTTTGTGTAACTCTATAAAATTAAAATTTAAAACCTGAATAATTTTCTCAGAAATTATGACTTAAACATATGAGATATGCCAATTATGACAAAAGTACCCAGGAGAGAAAGAAAATCCCAACAAACCAATAACCAAGGGGGAAAAAATAGATTCTGGTTTCTCCATCCACTGCCCTTGAGCTCTGAAATCCGTCTTAAAATGTTCTCTGATGCTGAGCCTTTGCAAACTTCAGTTCACAGGTTCCTTTGCCCACTGCTGTCTGTAGATAAGGAGCACTGAGGAAGGTGAAAGTCAGGAGCTACAGAAAGTGGATTTTCTTTTGATTTGTTGCTGTTTCTGTTTGTCACACATCCTTCTGCTTCTAAGGACATCCCCAGAAGCAGCTTCATCATGCCCCTGAGATCAGAGCCTCCATTCTGCTGGGCCCTTCCTCCAAGCTCCCACGTGCTATGTTGCTTCAGTCATGTCCAACTCTATGTGATCTTATGGACTGCAGCCCGCCAGTCTCCTCTGTCCATGGGATTCTCCAGGCAAGAATACTGGAGTGGATTGCCATGCCCTCCTCCAGGGGATCTTCCTGATGCAGGGATTGAACCCATGTTTCTTGTGTCTCCTCATTGAGAGGGGGATTCTTTACCACTAGCACCACCTGGAAATCCCCAAGCTCCTAGGTTCTTGTTGTTCTAACTTTCTTTCCCTTTGTTGCTACACCCCTAATAGTGGTACCAGCCTTTGTTTTGCTTTGCCTCAATATTCCTTTCTTACTCCTTCAGCTTTTCAATACTTATGCAATCAACTTCCTACATTGAATTCCATCTGTTAAAATATACAGTCTCCACCTGCCATCCCCATTTAATCTGTCTTGCTTCAGTTTCCTCAGATGTAAAATGGAGATGATGATGATGATAATGATAATAATACTTAGCTCATTAGGTTGTTGTGAAGATTAAATGAGTTACTATATGTAGGTTCTTAGAACAAGGTCTGGCAAAGAGTAAACCCTATGTTAAATTATTGCTATTATCAAAAAGATTTACAAAGCCTTTGGCCTAGACAGATTTGTAGAAAACTTCTATGAAAACTTTCAAGTGCATATACTTTTATTGCTATTTTATATATTCTAGAGCACGGAGAAAGAAGAAAAACTTCCAGATCAATTCTTGTGATGTAAGTACAACATTGATAACAAAGCTTAAGAAAAATTTTACAGAAAAGGAAACTAAAACTATCTCACTTTGCACATAAAAATGAAAAATACTAAAAAAGAAAAGGCATTAGCAAAGAAAGCTTGGTAGCACATTAAAGAATAATATAACATGACTAAGTCAGACATGAAAAGGCTTAAAATTAGGAAATTTAGTGATGTAGTTTATCATAATAATAGGTTTAATAGGTGTAACTTAATGTTGGAGACCCTGGGGTTCAATCTGTGGTCCTATTTCCTCTCTGTCTGCATTCACTCCCTTGGTGATCCCAAATTCTCCTGACTTCATAAGTTGCCCATGACCTGTTTTTGTACAACTCTCAAGTGAAGAATGATTTTTCAATTTAAAGATCTATAAAAAGCCAACCAACCAACCAACCAATCATCCAAACCCTCTAATCCAAAAGCTAGAATGGTGTCTCATAAAGCCTAAAATGTTCACTATCTGGTTTTTTAAAAAAAAGATTTGACTGCATAGCAGATAAGACAAACAGCTTTTGGAACAGACCGACTTCTAAAGGATTTTAAATTTTAGTACAGTACACATTCAGAAAAGTGCACATGCCCTAAGTGTACTACTCCATAAATATCATAAACTGACCATACCTGTGAAATTAGCATCCAGATCAAGAAACAGAATATTCCTGGGTTCCCAGAAATCATCTTGTAATGGCCTGGCTTTCTGTTCTTGCAAATGCGTAGCCTCATTTTCAATCCGATCTTAAGAGTACAGTTTTAAATTTGTCTCCCATATTTTTACTTCTCATGCTGTTTTAAAATTTTCCTTCTTACCAGAAAGGAAAATATCTTAATTTTATTGTTAACTTTCCCTGTTTCTTTTTAACAACTTGAAAACTTTAACAAAAGAGAACTCAAATCTACATTAAGCCAAACAATGTGAAGCTAACCCAACAGTGTTGTGTACAGTGGCAGTATATTTTTTTTCTCTAAACAGAACATAACACTGAGAAATAACATAGTACTTCACTTTAAATAGAGAGAATGATGCTTTGTGTCTTCAAGGTAGCATATACACAATTTAATGTCAGAGTTGCTATGGAAACTATTGAATGATAGAAAAAACAGTTGCATAAAATCTGTATAATTCATGGATTTCTGAGAATTTTCAAATCTAAGTTTATAACATACAGAACTTATTCCCCAATGTGGCATTTAGCTGTTTGGTAAACATCTTTTTTTTTTTGTCTCTATGTGGTGAAATACTTCTGCTATTGATTGAATTACTCTGAAAAACCTACTGGATTATCAAGATTCTGTTTTGAAGTCTGAAATTTGTGAGATATGCTTGTTTTTTTATAAAGAAAAGTATACATGCATACACATTCTACACTTATTTAAAGAATCAATCAAGTACCATAAATGATTTGTTACTATATGAAGGCAATGTTCAGCCATTTAGAAAGTTAACAGGGATGAGTAATCTGTGGGAAAACAAAACTAATAATCTGGAAGTCAATACATTACAAAGACTAATTTTTTACTGCAAAGTGGATGTTAATTAAGTTGAGTAAAGATGGTGGGAATCTATGTCATCAGTTAAGTTCAGTTCAGTCATTCAGTCATGCCCGACTCTTTGTGATCCCATGGACTGCAGCATGCCAGGCTTCCCTGTCCATCACCAACTCCTGGAGTTTACTCAGACTCATGTCCATTGAGTTGGTGATGCCATCCAACCATCTCATCCTCTGTCGTCTCCTTCTGCTCCTGCCCTCAATCTTTCCCAGCATCAGGGTCTTTTCGAATGAGTCAGCTCTTTGCGTCAGGTGGCCGAAGTATTGGAATTTCAGCTTCAGCATCAGTCCTTCAATGAACACCCCGACTGACCTCCTTTAGGATGAACTGGTTGGATCTCCTTGCAGTCCAAGGACTCTCAAGAGTCTTCTCCAACACCACAGTTCAAAAGCATCAATTCTTCGGCGCTCAGCTTTCTTTATAGTCCAACTCTCACATCCATATATGACCACTGGAAAAACCATAGCCTTGACTAGACGGACCTTTGTTGGTAAAGTAATGTTTCTGCTTTTGAATATGCTATCCAGGTTGGTCATAACTTTCCTTCCAAGGAGTAAGCGTCTTTTAATTTCATGACTGCAGTCACCATCTGCATTGATTTTGGAGCCCCCCAAAATAAAGTCAGCCATTGTTTCCACTGCTTCCCCATCTATTTGCCGTGAAGTGATGGGACTGGATGCCATGATCTAGTTTTCTGAATGTTGAGCTTTAAGCCAACTTTTTCACTCTCCTCTTTCACTTTCAGCAAGAGGCTTTTTAGTTCTTCTTCACTTTCTGCCATAAGGGTGGTGTCATCTGCATATCTGAGGTTATTGATATTTCTCCCAGCAATCTTGATTCCAGCTTGTGCTTCATCCAGTGCGGCATTTCTCATGATGTACTCTGCATATAAGTTAAATAAGCAGGGTGACAATATACAGCCTTGACATACTCCTTTCCCTATTTGGAACCAATCTGTTGTTCCATGCCACAGATATTTTCACCCTTCTTTAAAAAAAAAATAAAGTAACAGAAATTGATTACTTCAGCAAGCAATTATTTAAGCCTTCTTTGTTGAAGCATTCTTACAGGTATTGGGGATACAGCAGAGAACGAGACCTTAAGGCTACAATCCCTATTCCCAGGAGGCTTACATTCTAGCAGTGGTAGACAGATGCTAAACAAACAAAAATATTAGCTAGTGTTGAGTGCTATAATGACAATCATTTAGAGGGGCTATTTATTTTACTAGTGGGTGGTTAAAGATGTTCTTGTCAAGGGAATTACCTTTGATCCAAAACCTTGCCATTTATGGCAAGGAGGCAGGCAGGTGGAGATTTGGGGAAAGGGAAGCAACACCCAAGTAGAGGAAAAGCTGAGGCAGACATTAGGATGTGGATGAGTTTATTTCTCTCTCCAGAAAACTGCAAGCTACTTTTATTAATATTACCTAGTACCCGCATCCAAGTGAAATTCAGAGACCACTATGTTGTTTGACATTGGAGTGATATTGAAAGGGAAGAAAAGTTTGCCTTTTTTGTTGACTACATTCTCTGCAGTCTTGACCTTGATGCTTCAAACTGATCTCCTCTTGCTATCAGAAAGAGAAGATTCAACAGCAGTGTCCTAACTCAGCATGCACTATTTTCCTTGTATATGTGTCATTTCTTTTTCCTTTCCTGCCTGCTTCTTGCTAGCTTGTCTCCCCCTTCTTTCTACCCTCTGTTTCTCCTTCCTTCCCTACCTGCCTTTCTTCCTTTATTCCACAAACATCTGTGAAATTCCCAGGGTGTACGTACATGACAAGGGCACAATAAAGAGGTTTCACGGGAACAGATTCATCAGTTGGAGTTCCCCGAGAACAGGTGGTCCCCATCTAAGGAATTCAAACGCACAGCTTGCTTTAGCTTTGGCTGATTTTCTGAGGCAGAATTTAGAAGTTCCAGATTCCCAAATTTCAAAACACAATAACCTCTTCTGTTTGTTTCACTTCTTATAGCAAATGTCTGTCATATGTGAGATCAACATTTTTGGCGTGAGCATTTTGAGGTGGGAGTGTGGAGGAAAGTGTTATGCCAACAGTCAGGGGGAAAGGAAACTTTGTTCTCTATGCATGAAAATAATGACTGATTCCTTTACATGAGACTTGGCCTTTGGGATATTAGTTTTGAAAACTTAACTCATTGGTAGAGGGAAAAAACCAGATATGCAAATGAAGTCATAAAGTAGTGCAAAGTGGACTGTGTGCTAAGGGCTAACGTTAATACAGTAGAACTATTCTGTTGTAGCATGTAGCATATCCAGACATGAATGTATATTTTGGAGTATTTTATACCATTTTAATAAGTGGATTAGGAAGAATTGTATACCTGTTTTACCCACACTGGATTTGAACCTTTTGAATGCAATTATTAATGGAGTCAACACCATCTGGATATTGTTATTACTGTTATTATTGTTTTAATTAACACTGAGGAAGTTCTTTCACTAGAAACTTTATATTAAGTTATATAAGGGGTTGCTAATGAATTCCCAACTAGCAAATGAGAACTATGTACAGTTTTTTTTTTTTTTACTAAACATGTAGGGACAAACCACATTACATTTTAAATGCATTATAAATAATAATTAGGTAGAACCTCCTGGCTTCATTGCCAAGGGAAAGACTCTGGGATTCTCCCTTTCTTTAGTCTCCATTGATTCATATCCCAGTTAGTCATGGAAAAGTCATCCACGCTTCATTGGATGTGATGGGTGATGTTATGTTTCAGCTTGACTGGGCTAAAGGATTCCCAGATAGCTGGTAAAACATAATTTCTGAATGTTTCAGTAGGTTGTTTCCAGAAGAGATCAACATTGATTCAGAAGACAGGCCACCCACACAAATGTGGGTGGGCATCATCCAATCTGGTGGTGGCCTGAGTGGAATACAAAAGTGAGAAAGGGTGAGGTCTCTCTCTCTTTGAGCTGGGAAGTCCATATTTTCTTACCCTTAGACAACAGAGCTCTGATTCTTGGGCCTTGGGACTCCAGGACTTATTCCATTGGCTCCTCTGGTTCTCTTCCGAATTAGATGGAATTATACCACCAGGGTCTGGAACTTCTCATTTTCTGCTTCTATAATTGTTTGGTGCTTAAATTCTGCTATGGTCTGAATGTTTCTGTTACCCCCAAATCTGTGAATTGAAATTCTAACCTCCAAGGTAATTGTATTAGGAATGGGGCCTTTGGAGTTGATCTTAGGGCAGAGCCTTCCTGAAGGGGATAGTGCCCATATAAAAGGGACTCCAAAGTGCTCTCTTACCCTCTTTCCATGGTGGGAGGATGCAGTGAGAAGTCCGCAAACTATGAAGAAAGTTCTCACCAGAATCCAACCATCTTGGTCTTGGACTTCCAACCTCCAGAACTGAGAAATGAATTTCTGTTGTTTGTAAGTCATTCAGTCTGTGGTATTTTGTTATAGTTGCCTGAACAAACTAAGACATCTTCTAACCACAGTTTTTTGTTTTTTGTTTTTTTTAAATTGCTTTTCTTAAGTATTCTTTTCAAAGCATTGGCTGCTCAAGGCTGCTTTTGTGTGGCTCTGTATTTTCAGCAGCATCTCTTTTCTTTCCTCCAGGTTCCTCTAGACTTGGGCAGTGGGCAGCAGGGACAGGAAGCTGTTAATCAATCCTGACTTTCTCTATGTGTGAAGTAACTTTTTGACTAGATCAGAAACAAAACAATTCCCCTTTTCCATGAATGTCTGTGAACCCTATTGTCCTCCCTAAAGCTAATGATAACACCTTTCTGGCTCAAGTTCTTAACTAGAGGCTCTGATCCCTGTCTACCAACCTATCTACCTACTTACCTCTATCATCCCACTCTCCATGCTCCAGATACACTGGATTTTTTTTTTTTTTTTTTTTTAGTTTCTGGACCCACCATATTCTCTTTTGTCTCAGGACTGTCTTAGATAGTCCTTCTGCTTTTTTGCTGTGATCAACTCTTTGCCCTGTCCCAACACCCTCTCTCTCCTTTTGTTAGATGATTCCTACTCATTTCTCGGATCTCTGTTAAATGCTTTACTGGAGAGATAGTCTTTGACAACATAGTCTACATTGCGCTTGCTTAAAATACATTCTCTGCGTTAGTTGTTGGTTAGTCCCTAAGTAGTGTCTGACTCTTCTGCAGAGGCCACGGAATGGTTACAGCCCACCAGGCTCCTCCATCCATGGGATTTTCCAGGCAAGAATACTGGAGTGGGTTGACCTTTGCTTCTCCAGGGGATTTTTTCCAACCCAAGGATCAAACCCGCATCTCTTGCTTTGCAGGCAGATTCTTTACCACCGAGCCACCAGGGAAGCCTCTGCATTAGTTAGGGTGATGCTAACTAATTTAACTTCCTAATTTCAGTGGTTTTGCAGAGTTTATTTCTTATTCATTATATTAACTTCCTAGGGCTGATATAATAAAGTATCAAAAGCAGGACTGCTTAAAACAACAGAAAATTATTGTCTCACAGGTTTGGAGCCTAGAAATCTGAAATCAAGATACCAGATATTCTTTCCGATGACTCTCAGGGAGAATTCTTTCTTTGTCTTTTCTAGCCTCTGGTGTTTGCTAGTAATCCTTTGTGTTCCTTGACTTGTAGATGCATCACTCCAGTTATGTGGCCGTTTTCTTTCTGGGTGTCTTCACAGTGACTGTCCTCTGTGTGTGTGTGTGTCTGTGACCATTTCTTCCTTTTTAAAGGACACAATCATATTGAATTAGGGCTCACACTGATGACCTCATTTAAAATTGTTTACTTCTCTAGAGACTCTATCTCCAAATAAGGCCATATTCTGAGATATCGGGAGTTATGACTTCAGTATAATTCAACCCATAATACTCACATAATACAGTTGGTTTTGGTCAGTGAGCAGCTTTCATATGATTGAGGAATTAGCCTCTTGTTTGTATCTCTACTGCCCTTCAGACTTTGGCATCATCTGTGTGAAGCTGATGAAAGGAGGAAGAGAGTGGAGAAGGCACAACACCTCATCCCGATGTTGGTGCAGAGGTGGTGCACATCCCTTAACATCCCTTCTCGCACACCATTCTTGTCCTCGACACAAGAAGACAATGGAAAATGTAGTTTGCTGCATGTGGTTTCTTTAGTCATCTGTGGTGAAGAGCTGGTACTTCTATTAACAATCCATCATAGATTGATGTTTTATAAAGTATGATAAAATGTATTCTATTTAAAAATGAATTTAAAAACAATAGACATTTATTTTTTCACAGTCCTAGAGGCTGAGAAGTTCAAGATCAAGGTGCTGGCAGGTTTGGCTTTGTGAGGGCCCTCTTCTATGGACAGTTACCTTCTCACTGTAAACTCATCAGGCTGAAGAGAAAGTGAGCTCTGGTCTCTTCCTCTTTTTGTACAGACACTGATCTGAACTTGGGGGCCCACTCTTATAACCTCATGTAAACCTGATTATGTCCCAATTCTCCACCTCCAAACACATCCCTTTGGGGATTAGGGCTTCAATATGAATTTTGGGAAGACAGAAGTTGTGATTATTTTTTGTATAGATGATTTTTTCTGTCTCACTCCGATAACTCTTAGTACTTACCTCACCCCTGCCTTCATCCATTATTATACTATAATTATTTGGCATTTGTCTTCTCTGCTTATCCCCTGTACTCCAAGCTCTGTGGGGGCAGAGATTGCATTTGTCTTGTTTACAGTTGGGCTTTTAGCACTTATTTGGGTGCTTGGCATAATATAGGAGATTAATAAAGACTTAACAAAATTCTTTTTCTGGTCTGCACCTGAAACAATCCCTAAAAATATGTTTACCTTAAATTTATGACATTAATTCACTTAAAAGAACCTCTGTTATTTTCTTCTGCCTCTTAAGTGTTTTCATTATGCCTTGTTTATCTAACACTCATGTTCTAAGTCCATATATAATGCAGGAAAGAAAGATTTTCTTGAAATAGTGGGCCTAACAAAATAATTAGCAAGCTGGCATACTGGGTGGCTGGCCTGGGTTAGGGCAAGAGGAGGGTCAATAGTTGAAAGAACTCTGACTGCGCATAGGGAGAATAATTTGTAAGCAAAATAAGAATATTTTTCTAAAGAAGTAATTATAGAGAAAAGAAGGCCCAGCTAGTAACCATTGCCAATAGGAACACTTCTAGGAAGACAGAAAAAGAAAATTATAGATAATGGATGCTGAAGACGTGTAGCCATGGAGAATAGAATGTTGCTGAGTTCTGTAAAGAATAAATTTAGTCAGTATTCTAAATACCAAATTCAGAAGTGGCCCTAATAGTCGAGCAAGAATCTAATAAAAGACTTGAGCAGGATTATATGCAATATTTTCCTCCAGCAGCTAGAAATATTATTGTCATTTAGGAAGGAACTTGGGTGGACTTTTTCCTAATTTTGTATCTGAGTCTTTCTCAAGAATCTAGTTGCTACATACAGAAAGACATGAATGCTTAGTGCCTGTACATTAAATAAAAATAGCTAACATTTGTTGAGCTGTTTTGTATGTAGCAAACCACATACATTATACACATTGTTCATTTAACCTTCACAACAGCTCTACATGGTAGATTCTATTCCATAGGCAAGAGAATGGAATCTGTAAAGAGTTAAGTGATTTTTTCCAGAGTCCCAGAGCTTCTAAGTGGAGGGATATGTATCCAGTTCTTAATAACTTCTTATTTTAATACCAGATTCAATTATCTAAAAGTCAGTCTTTTCCCTAAGGACAAATCACCATAGATATCTTTTAGTTTGTGGAAGAATGGCATCTTCTATAAGCACAGTTTTTCTTTACTTTTTTTTTTCATAGTTTTTCTTATGGGGACTCTTTATGTTTTATTATGTTGTGTTGTGATACCATATGGTTTTATTAATTTCTAGTGACAAAATTTGAATATGGCATCACATCAAATTTTCAGAGCTAATATAGTTCAGAGTCAGATAAAGAATATATGGGCATTTAGATGAACAATTCTAGGGTTTCATAGGCAACCTGCTGCTTTCATATATTATCCCCTGGAGAAGCTCTTGAGGTGTGGTGGTGGTGGTGGTGGTTTAGTTGCTAAGTCTTGTCCGACTCTTGCGACCCCATGGGCTGTAGCCCCCTAGACTCCTCTGTCCATGGGATTTCCCAGGCAAGGATATTAGAGTGGTTGCTGTTTCCTTCTCCAGAGAATTTTACCAACTCAAGGACTGAACCCAAGTCTCCTACATTGCAGGTGGATTCTTTACCCCTGAGCCATGAATATTAAGCTAGTGACATATGGTAAACCTGTGAAATAATATGTTAAATATGTTAAATATTATATGAAATAATAATAATATGTTAAAGATGCCATTCTGATGGAATAAAAGTTATTGCTGTGAGAAAGGAGATGATGGCAACTTTCAGTGACTCAATTTCTTTCTGGTGGTTAAAATGTGTTTTAAACTCCTAAGCTTCTGTATTACTCGAGTTTCCTGCTTAGCAATCTCTAATTTAGTATGATATGGCCTCCCTTTCTTTTTCTTTAAAATCGACAATCAACTCAGATTGTAAGTTCCCTCCTTTCCTTTCCTTTGTATCTTCTGGTTTGTGACATATGTGTGTCCCATTAGCATGGCAGGCATCCTGGGAAGGGAGCCTGGAAGGCACCTTACTTGGCTTATTATCTGGGATACACTTGAGCATAGATGAGTCCAGGGAATATTAGGTTACTGATCAGTTGACTTTGAGTTAATCAAAAGGGATTATCCTGGATGGGAATGACCTGATCTGATGAAGATCAGAAGAAGTGGTGGCCCAGAAGAAAGCAAATTTGACTATCTCGTGACCTGAATATAAGACATAAGGTAAGAACTGTGGGTGACTTCTGGACACTGAGCATGGTACCTAGTTACCAACAGCTAGCAAGAAAATATGTACTTTTTCAGTCTTACAACCACAAGGAATTGAATTCAGGCAATATGGAATGAGTGAATGTGCTTGGAAAAGAACCATGCTCCAAATGAGTACTGCAGCATAGTCAGTGCATTGACTGTAACTTTGTGAGATGCTGAACAGAAGGTCCAGAAAAGGTGTGTCTAGATTTTTGATCCAAGGGAACTGTGAGATAACAAATTTATGTTGTTTTTAAGTCTCTAAGGCTATTAGTCATATGTTAATAGAAAAATTAATAATAGGGTTTTTAGAATTCATTAGAATCTCCTTTCTCTTCCTTGCTCTTCTCTCATCTCCCTAGGCTCACTCAACTCATTCTTCAATTCTCTAAATATTCCTTCCTATTAATCAAGTCTAGACTTATTAGCTTTATTATGTGTCTTACCCTTCTAACTCCCATTTTATTAGGAAAATCAGCTTAGATTTCCTTTTAGCAGAAGAGAATCTTTCTTTTCTAAAATAATTGAGGAAGTGGTCTAGGAAGGCAATTTCAGGGAACTCTTGCACCTGAAGAGGGAGTGGAGTAGCTTGTGAGCATGACTTTATTACAATTTTTGTGCCTACATGCACACATTTAATCAGACATACACATATGAGAATCTTAACCACTTGCTTTTTGATTCTTGAGTGAAAACAGATTTCACTGTTAAAACAGATTTTAACACACCAGATTTTTTTCCCCCCAGACACCAGTTATGGCTTATCTTACTGTTGGTTTCTTGGCAGAAATTGAATTGTCTTCTAATATCTGTTCGTTTTTTCCCTTGTTTTACCATTGGGCCCATGCTCAGCCAATTAATGAAGTCCATTTCCTGGCATCTCTTGCAGCTAGGTTCAGGTTCTATGATATAAGAGAAGGTGTTAGATGCAACTTCCAGGGCATGCTCTTAAAAGGAAGGCATATGCCATCCCACTTTCCCCATTTCCTTTTGACTGGAAAGTGACCATAATGGCAGGGAACTGTTAAGCTTTATTGACTGATGAGATGGGAGTCACATGAAATCTGGATTCCAGGGAAATTAAGGGTAGTTTTTTTGTGACAGAAAACATCACAGTTGTACTCAATATTTAATTCTCCATTTATTCTACTTTTTGGCATTGAACTCCATGTTCCCACACTTATCTAGACACATAGACAACTAGCTAGATAACTCATTTCCTAGCCTCTTTTGTAGCTAGCATGGCCGTGTGACCAAGTTCTCACCAGTGAAATATAAGCAGAAATGCTCAGATTCTACCTTTTCCTAATTAAAATGTGCTCACAATTTGAGAAGACTCTTGCAAGTCCCTTGGACAACAAGGACATCAAACTGGTCAATCCTAAAGGAAATCAACCCTGAATATTCATTAGAAGGACCAATGCTGAAGTTCCAATACTTTGGCCACCTGATGTGAAGAACCAACTCATTGGAAAAGAGCCTGATGCTGGGGAAGATTGAGTGTTGGAGGAGAAGGGGACAACAGAAGTTGAGATGGTTGGATGACATCACCAAATCAATGGATGAGTTTGAGTGAACTCTGGGAGATGGTGATGGACAGAGAAGCCTGGTGCTGCAGTCCATGGGTTCGCCAAGAGTTGGACTTGACTGAGTGACTGAACAACAATAACACAGTCCTTTTGATATCTTTGGGATAGAAATTGGGTTGGTCTAATCTTGGAGATAGCCAAGGTAGATTACTTGAAATTTTTATATCAGTTGTACAAAATCACCTAGCATCTTTGACCTAGCAGTATGTAGTATATCAGCAAGGAGATGATTTGATTTATGTGCCCTTCCTTCAGGCTTACTTAGCTGTCTGTCAGAACTTTATCAAAGTTCTTGTTTTGTGTCAGTCTCAGCCTATTGATGGTGATGTTGTCAGTTAGGAATGCCTGAGGCACTCTCTGGGCCCTCACAGATGTTTCCCAGACCAGAGCCAGTGTTGTGGCTGGATTGGACACTGTGATTCTTACTGTGATTGCAAGATGCACCTTAGCAATAACCATCAGGGACTTAAAAAAAAGTTTATTACTCAAAGGACCAGGAGGGTACAGGACATGCCCAAGATCACACAGGGAGATCACAACTAGAGAGAAAGAAGGGGAAAGAGAAAGGGAGAGAGTGGATCTGAGGTTCTGCTTTTTTAGGGGGGTCAAGTGTGGAATGCCTACAGTTTTGCAGATTCATTGTTAATTGGTGAATTTAAATACAGAAGTAAGAGTTAAAATGCAGGAAGGGAAAAGCAGGGTTACTCCAGTGGTCAGTTATCTAAGTCACCAAAAGGGGAACTTCATGCATGGGGTGGCCTGGCTTTTTATCTAGTTGTGTAGTTGGCAATGTGTTTTTTATAGATGAATGTCTTTGAAATGGATGCCTTGGCAATCAAAAACTTAATGTCTGGTGCTTAGATTACAATCAAAGAGCTAATTGTTAGGCACTTATACTACAAATTGTTATTGGCATTGTTGCTTTAGCTGTCTGTTTTATCCACTAGATTGTGATTCCTTAAAGATGAAGATTGGCTTAATATTTCTCTGAATTCTAGTTCCTGGAGTAGGTCCTAACATACAAAAGGCACCCAGTTGATGTTTGCTGAAGAAATGAAGATGATATCTGATGGTTGTGAGAACTTGGAAGGGCATGATGGGAATGCAGTCTAAACACAGAACTGGGAATTAAGAGTTGGAAAGAAACTTGAAGAGATTATTTCCAGAGCTCTCATTGGTTACATTGTTGATTATTGACTTATCCAGAATATGAATATGTTGGCTGACTCCTAGTCTCTGCTTTTTTTTTTTTTTTTTTACTACATTAATGTAGCTGCAACTATATGTAAATCAGGAGATGTTTAGGAAAAACATCCTAAGAAGAGGCAACAGGTGAGCAGGAGACAACAGAACAGGAGTGTGTTTGTATGTATGAGGATTTATGTGTTCAGTTCAGTTCAGTCGCTCAGTCGTGTCCGACTCTTTGCCACCCCATGAACTGCAGCATGCCAGGCCTCTCTGTCCATCACCAACTCCCGGAGTCCACCCAAACCCATGTCCATTGAGTCTGTGATGCCATTCAACCATCTCATCCTCTATTGTCCCCTTCTCCTCCTGCTCTCAATCTTTCCCAGCATCAGGGTCTTTTCAAATGAGTCAGCTCTTCTCATCAGGTGGCCAAAGTATTGGAGTTTCAGCTTCAGCATCAGTCCTTCCAATGAACTCTCAGGACTGATCTCCTTTAGGATGGACTGGTTGGATCTCCTTGCAGTCCAAGGGACTCTCAAGAGTCTTCTCCAACACCACAGTTCAAAAGCATCAATTCTTCAGCACTCAGCTTTCTTTATAGCCCAACTCTCACATATGTGTATATACTTGTGATTTATGATAATATACATTTGATTTTTCTCTTGATTCATGGCACAGAGCTTTTAAAACTCCTGAAATTTCCCATAAGGGCAACAAAGAATCTTTTGTTGGTCACAATAAGCCCATTTCAGCCACGTGTGTACTGGATGACATGACTAAGTCATTTCAGTCATTTCCGACTCTTTGTGACCCTGTGGACTCACCACCGGGCTTCTCTGTCCATAGGGTTCTCTAGGCAGGCATACTGGAGTGGGTTGCCATGCCCTCCTCCAGGAGATCTGACCAACCTAGGAATTGAACCCATGTCTCTTAGGTCTTCTGCATTGGCAGCCAGGTTCTTTACCTCTAGTGCCGCCTGGGAAGCCCATATCATTTGGTTCCTAGCACAGAAGTTTTAAAACTTTTGGAAAATCCTGTAAGAGCAATAGTCTCTTCTTTGTCATCACAAGCCCATTTCGGCCACACCTGAATTTATATTAATGAGGTATTTTTGGAAAGCCCTTAAGGATAGAAGCTGGTTGCTAGGGGAACCAACCTTGTGATTGGAGAGTTGAAGCTTTCAGCTCCATTTCTTGACTTCAGGGGAGGGTAAAGAGGTTGGAAGTCGATTTAATCACAGAATGATGAACGATTTCATTAATCATGACTGTATAATGATGTTTCTATAAAAATCCCTGAAGTATGGGGTTCAGAGAGCTTTTGGATTGGTGCTGGGAGGATGGTACACCAGGAAAGGGGAGGGAGGCTCTGTGCCATTTCCCCTATATGTTGCCCTACCCATCTACATATAATTTTTAAACTATTTTTTAGTTGAAGCCTAGTTAATGTACAATGTTGTATCAGTTTCAGGTATACAGCAAACATATGCAGCAAACTTATACAGCAAAGTTATTCAGTTATACATGTATTCTCAACACTAGGGTAATAATACTCAATCATGTAGTATGGTTTCAGTGGCTGTAGAGTTGAACTGAGGCTTGAATTATCTCCTTATAATAATTAATATGATAAATTTCATCAGTTCAGTTCAGTCACTCAGTCGTATCCAACTCTTTGCAACCCCATGAACTGCAGCACGCTGGCTTCCCTGTCCATCACCAAGTCCCAGAGTCTCCTCAAACTCATCTTCATTGAGTTGGTGATGCCATCCAACCATCTCATCCTCTGTCATCCCTTTTTCCTCCCGCCTTCAATCTTTTTCCAGCATCAGGATCTTTTCAAATGAGTCACCTGTTCGCATCAGGTGGCCAAAGTATTGGAGTTTCAGCTTCAGTATCAGTCCTTCCAATGAATATTCAGGACTGATTTCCTTTAGGATTGGCTGGTTTGATCTGCTTGCAGTCCAAAGGACTCTCAAGAGTCTTTTCCAACACCACAGTTCAAAAGCTTTAGTTCTTCAGCACTCAGCTTTCTTTATAGTCCAATGTTCACATCCATACATGACTACTGGAAGAAATAAACTCTGTAACATTCTTGAAAAAAGATTTTTTCATATTAATTTTAATTTTTCAGATTATTTTTCATTAAAGGTTATTACAAGATACTGAATATAGTTCCCTGTACTATACAGTAGGTCCTTGTTTATTTTATATATAGTAGTGTGTATCTGTTAATCCCAAATTCCTAATTTATTTTTCTGTCTATTCATCCCATTCATTTTGATAACTGTAAGTTTGTTTCCTATGTCTGTGAGTCTGTTTTTGTTTGTAAATAAGTTCATTTGCATCATTCTTAATGATTCCACATATAAATGATATATAGATTTGTCTTTCTCTGACTTACTTCAGTTAATATGATAATCTCTAAGTCCATCCATGTTGCTGCAAATGGCATTATTTCACTCTTTTTTTAGGATTGAGTAATATTCCATTGTATATATGCACCACTTCTTTATCCATTCACCTGTTGATGGAGATTTAGGTTGCTTCCATGTCTTGGCAGTTGTAAAAAGTGCTCTGGTGAATATGGGGTGCATGTTACTTTTTGAATTATAGTTTTCTTTGGGTATATGCCCTGGAGTGGGATTGCCAGATTATCATAAGTTTTTAAGGAACCACTATACAGTTCTCCATAGTGGTTGTTCCAATTTACATTCCCACCAACAGTGCAGGAAGGTTCCTTCCAATGAAATATCAGAAATAGAAATTAAGAAAATATTTCTTTTACCCTTGAATCAAAAAGTAAAATATCTAGGAATAAACCTACCTAAGGAGGCAAAAGACCTGTACTCCAAAAACTATAAGATACTAATGAAAGAAATTGAATATGATACAAACAGATGGAAAAACAGTGTTCTTGGATTAGGAGAATCAATATTGTCAAAATGACCTTACTCTCCAAGGCAATATTCAGATTCAGGGCAATCCCTATCAGGTTATCATTGGCACTTTTTACAGAACTAGAAAAAATAATTTTAAAATTTGTATGGAAGCAACAAAAAGCCCTAAATAGCCTAAGCAATCTTGAGAAAGAAGATTCTCAAGCTGGAGTAATCAAGTTCCCTGACTACAGACTATACTACAAAGCTACAGTCATCAAAATAGTATCATACTGGCATAAAAACAGGCAGTAGGTCAATGGAATGGGATAAAAATCCCAGAAATAAACCCATCTACTTATGGTCAATCAATATACTAAAAAGGAGGCAAGAATATACAATGAAGAAAAGACAGCTTTTTCAATAAGTGATGCTGGGAAAACTGGACAGATACTTGCAAAAAAATGAAATTAGAACATTCTCTAATAGCATAGACAAAAATAAACTCAAAATGGCTTAAAGACATAAATGTAAGACTGGATACTACAAAACTCCTAAAGGAAAACATAGACAGAAAACTCTTTGACATAAATTGCAGCAAAAAATTTTTTTTGGATCTGTCTTTTAGAAAATTGGAAATAAAAACAAAAATAAATGAGACCTAATAAAAGCTTTTGCATAACAAAGGAAGCTGAAATAAAATGAACCTATGGAATGGGAGAAAATATTTGCAAGTGAAGCAATTGACAAGGGATTAATTTCCAAAATATAAAACCAGCTCATACAGCTTAATATTAAAAAAAACAATTAAAAAAAGTGTGCAGAAGACCTAAATAGACAGTTCTCCAAAGACGATATCTGGATGGCCAACAGGAACATTGAAAATATGCTGAATATCGCTAATTATTAGAGAAATGCATATCAAAATACAATGAGGTATATCTCACACCAGTCAGAATGGCCATCATTAAAACATCTACAAATAAAAATGCTGGAGGGGGTGTGGAGAAAAAGAAATCCTCCTGTATATGCTTTTATAAGAAATCAGTAAGTAAGTGTAAGTAAATGTTAGTTGCTCAGTCATGTCTGACTCTGAGATCTTGTGGAATGTAGCCCACCAGGCTCCTCTGTCTATGAAATTCTCCAGGCAAAAATACTGGAGTGAATTTTGTCAAAGGCTTTTTCTGCATCTATTGAGATAATCATATGGTTTTTATCTTTCAATTTGTTAATGTGGTGTATTACATTGATTGATTTGCAGATATTAAAGAATCCTTGCATTCCTGGGATAAAGCCCACTTGGTCATGATGTATGATTTTTTAATATGTTGTTGGATTCTGTTTGCTAGAATTTTGTTAAGGATTTTTGCATCTATGTTCATCAGTGATATTGGCCTGTAGTTTTCTTTTTTTGTGGCATCTTTGTCTGGTTTTGGAATTAGGGTGATGGTGGCCTCATAGAATGAGTTGGAAGTTTACCTTCTTCTGCAATTTTCTGGAAGAGTTTGAGTAAGATAGGTGTTAGCTCTTCTCTAAATTTTTGGTAGAATTCAGCTGTGAAGCCATCTGGTCCTGGGCTTTTGTTTGCTGGAAGATTTCTGATTACAGTTTTGATTTCTGTGCTTGTGATGGGTCTGTTAAGATCTTCTATTTCTTCCTGGTTCAGTTTTGGAAAGTTATACTTTTCTAAGAATTTGTCCATTTCATCCAAGTTGTCCACTTTATTGGCATAGAGCTGCTGGTAGTAGTCTCTTATGATCCTTTGTATTTCAGTGTTGTCTGTCGTGATCTCTCCATTTTCATTTCTAATTTTGTTGATTTGGTTCTTCTCCCTTTGTTTCTTAATGAGTCTTGCTAATGGTTTGTCAATTTTGTTTATTTTTTCAAAAAACCAGCTTTTAGCTTTGTTGATTTTTGCTATGGTCTCTTTTGTTTCTTTTGCATTTGTTTCTGCCCTAATTTTTAAGATTTCTTTCCTTCTACTAACCCTGGGGTTCTTCATTTCTTCCTTCTCTAGTTGCTTTAGGTGTAGAGTTAGGTTAGTTATTTGACTTTTTTCTTGTTTCTTGAGGTAAGCCTGTAATGCTATGAACCTTCCCCTTAGCACTGCTTTTACAGTGTCCCATAGGTTTTGGGTTGTTGTGTTTTCATTTTCATTCATTTCTATGCATATTTTGATTTCTTTTATGATTTGTTGGTTATTTAGAAGCATGTTATTTAGCCTCCATATGTTTGAATTTTTAATAGTTTTTTTCCCTGTAATTGAGATCTAATCTTATTGCACTGTGGTCAGAAAAGATGACTGGAATGATTTCAGTTTTTTTGAATTTACCAAGGCTAGATTTATGGCCCAGGATGTGATCTATTCTGCAGAAGGTTCCGTGTGCACTTGAGAAAATGGTGAAATTGATTGATTTGGGGTGAAATGTCCTATGGATATCAGTTAGGTCTAGCTGGTCCATTGTGTCATTTAAAGTTTGTGTTTCCTTGTTAATTTTCTGTTTAGTTGATCTATCCATAGTTGTGAGTGGGGTATTAAAGTCTCCCACTATTATTGTGTTATTGTTGATTTCCCCTTTCATACTTGTTAGCATTTGCCTTACATATTGTGGTGCTCCTATGTTGGGTATATATATATATTTATTTATAATTGCTATATCTTCTTGGATTGATCCTTTGATCATTATGTACTGTCCTTCTTTGTCTCTTTTCACAGCTTTTATTTGAAAGTCTATTTTATCTGATATGAGTAGTGCGACTCCTGCTTTCTTTTGGTTTCCGTTTGCGTGAAATATTTTTTTCCAGCCCTTCACTTTCAGTCTATATGTGTCCCTTGTTTTGAGGTGGGCAGCTCAATTCCAGAAAAATAAATGACCCAATCAAAAAATGGGCCAAAGATCTAAACAGACATTTCTCCAAAGAAGACATACAGATGGCTAACAAACACATGAAAAGATGCTGAACATCACTCATTATCAGAGAAATGTAAATCAAAACCTCAGTGAGGTACCATTACACGCCAGTCAGAATGGCTGCTATCCAAAAGTCTACAAGCATTAAATGCTGGAGAGGGTGTGGAGAAAAGGAAACCTTTTTACACTGTTGGTGGGAATGCAAACTAGTACAGTCACTATGGAGAACAGTGTGGAGATTCCTTAAAACTGGAAATAGAACTGCCATATGACCCAGCAATCCCACTCCTGGGCGTACACACCGAGGAAACCAGATCTGAAAGAGACACATGTACCCCAGTGTTCATCGCAGCACTGTTTATAATAGCCAGGACATGGAAGCAACCTAGATGCCCTTCAGCAGACGAATGGATAAGGAAGCTGTGGTACATATACACAATGGAATATTACTCAGCCATGAAAAAGAATTCATTTGAATCAGTCCTAATGAGATGGATGAAACTGGAGCCCATTATACAGAGTGAAGTAAGCCAGAAAGAATAATACCAATACAGTATACTAATGCATATATATGGAATTTAAAAAGATGGTAACGATAACCCTATATGCAAGACAGAAAAAGAGACACAGATGTATAGAACAGACTTTTGGACTCTATGGGAGAAGGCGAGGGTGGGATGTTCTGAGAGAACAGCATCAAAACATGTATATTATCAAGTGTGAAACAGATTGCCAGTCCAGGTTGGATGCATGAGACAAGTGCTCAGGGCTGGTGCACTGGGATGACCCAGAGGGATGGGATGGGGAGGGAGGTGGGAGGGGGGTTCAGGATGGGGAATACATGTAAATCCATGGCTGATTCATGTCAATGTATGGCAAAAACCACTACAATATTGTAAAGTAATTAGCCTCCAACTAATAAAAATAAATGGGAAAAAAATGTTCCATAATAATTCTAAGTGGGAAAAGAATTTGAAAAAGAATAGATACTTGTGTGTATAACTGAATCAACTATGTTGTACCCTTGAAACTCACAATTGTTAATCAACTATACTCCAATAAAAAAAGAATCATAATTTGAAAAAACAATACTGGAGTGGGTTGCCATTCCCTTCCCTAGGGTTCCTATAGGGGAAATTAAAATTGGACACCTCAAGTCCAGGGGAGCCCCCCGGGCATGTTCATTATCAGAGTGTTCCTCTCCTTTGTAAAGCTCTTCTGACTGCCAGATTGTGAGCCATTCAGGGGTCATTGCTCTTCTGATCTTAATATATCTAATATGTACCCCAAAGATCTTTCCTTCAGGATAGATGGCATATTTCCCATTTTTATAAGCTTTATTAGCATCAAAGCAAAAATTGCTACGCAAACGGCACAGACTCCAGTAATCAGTAATCTATTAAGTGTACTCTTTCCTTGAGTTCCATAAGCCATTCTAGTAAATTATGAAACCTAATAATTATGACACCTGAGGATCAGGGGATTGTGATAACCTCTAATTTATAGCTTGTTGGTTATAAGCCCAGGTGGCAACTTGGGCTTGCTACTGGTTCTGAAGTGAGAGGGCAGTCTTGTGGGACTGAGCCTTTACCCTTTGGAGTCTGACATTATCTCCAGGTAGGGTCAGAATTGAATTATAGGACACCCAGCTGGTGTCCCAGCTTGGGATGGGAAAATCCCCCAGATATAGAAATAATTCTTTATGATCTTGGGCAAGCAAAGATTACTCAGGCCACAATAGTTGAATTAGAAAGGAAAAAATGGATAATTTGGAATTCATCAAAAATTGACATTTGTTCTTTGAAAGACACTTAGAGGAAATAAAATGGGAAGCCACAGACTGGGAGAAAATATTCCAACATATAAACCTGATAAAGAACATGCACCCATAATATATGAAGAACTGAATAGAAGACAAATTATCCAACTAATAAGGTGACAAAGTACATGAACAGACACTTTATTAAAGAAGATATGTGACTAGTTAATGAACAATGAAGATACGCTGAAAGTCCTTAGTCTTTTAGTTCAGTTCAGTCGCTCAGTTGTGTCCGACACTTTGCAACCCCATGAATCGCAGCACGCCAGGCCTCCCTGTCCATCACCAACTGCTGGAGTTTGCTCAAACTCATGCCCATTGAGTCGGTGATGCCATCCAGCCATCTCATCCTCTGTCGTCCCCTTCTCCTCCTGCCCCCAATCCCTCCCAGCATCAGGGTCTTTTCCAATGAGTCAACTCTTTGCATGAGGTGGCCTTAGTCTTTAGGAAATGCTAATTAAACCACAATCAAATACCCTTGCACACCCAATGGAATGACTAAAATTAAAAGACTGACCACAGCAAGTGCTGATGAGAATGTGGAGGAACTGGAACTTGCAGACACTGCTGATGGAAATATAATAACTTTTAAAAACAGTTTGACATCTTATAAAGCTGTACAACTCACCAATCCCAGTGCTAAATATTTGCCTGAGAGAAGTGAAAGCATATCTCCATTCTGTGACCTGTACATCAGTGGCATAGTAGTTTCCCAACACTGGAAAAATCCACCTGCCCAACAACAGCTGAGTAGATACATAAACTGTGGTACAAATATACTGAGAAATAGTTAACAGCAATAAAAAAAAGTTACTGATTCTCATAACCACAGATGCATCCTGAAATTATGCTAAATAAATAAATCCATAAACAGAGTATGCATACTGCATGATATCAGTGTTATGAAATCCTAGTAAAAGCAAAAAACAGGAAACGGAAAACACATCATGTTTTCTGAGACTGTGTGGGGAGAGATACTGATTGCAGAGGAGCACAAAGGTGCTTTTTGGAGTGATGGGAATTATTTATATTTAATTGAAATAATTATATTCATATATGTCAAACTCATCAGTTCATTTCAGTCGCTCAGTTGTGTCTGACTCTTTGCAACCCAATGGACTGCAGCACGCCGGGCTTCCCTGTCCATCACCAACTCCCAGAGCTTGCTCAAACTCATGTCCATTGAGTCAGTGATGCCATCCAATCATCTTAGCCTCTGTTGTCCCCTTCTCCTCCTGCCCTCAATCTTTCCCAGCATCAGGGTCTTTTCCAATGAGTCAGTTCTTAGCATCAGGTGGCCAAGTATTGGAGCTTCAGCTTCAGCATCAATCCTTTCAATGAATATTCCTTTCAATAATTTCCCTTAGGATTTACTGGTTTGATCTTGCAGTCCAAGGGACTCTCAAGAGTCTTCTCCAACACCACAGTTCAAAAGCATCAATTCTTCAGCGCTCAGCCTTCTTAATGGTCCAGCTCTCACATTCATACATGACTACTGGAAAAACCATAGCTTTGACTATACAAACCTTTGTTGGCAAAGTAATGTCTCTGCTTTTTAATATGCTATCTAGGTTTGTCATAGCTTTTCTTCCAAGGAGCAAACATCTTTTAATTTTATGACTGCATTCACCATCTTCAGTGATTTTGGAGCCCAATAAAATAAAGGCTGTCACTATTTTCATTGTTTTCCCATCTATTTGGTGTGAAGTTATGGGACCGGATGCCATATCTTAGTTTTCTGAATGTTGAGCTTTAAGCCAACTTTTTCACTCTCCTCTTCCACTTTCATCAAGAGGCTCTTTAGTTTCTCTTCCCTTTCTGCCATAAGGGTGGTATCATCTGCATATCTGAGATTATTGATATTTCTCCTGGCAATCTTGATTCCAGTTTGTGCTTCATCCAGCCTGGCATTTCACATGTTGTACTCTGCTTATAGTTAAATAAGCAGGGTGACAATATACAGCCTTGACGTGCTCCTTTCCCAATTTGGAACCCGTCTGTTGTTCTATGTCTGGTTCTAACTGTTGCTTCTTGACCTGCATACAGATTTCGCAGGAGACAAATAAGGTAGTTTGGTATTCCCATCTATTTAAGAATTTTCCACTGTTTATAAAACTGTATAATTAAGATGGTAACATTTTGTTTTATATGAATTAAAACTCAACAAAGTTGGTTACAAGGAAAAATTAGAGGAGGATTTTGAAATGGGTTTGAAACTCTGACCTCAGTGGCAGGGTACCAGTAATGGTTCTGGTATCACTGAGGTGGCAGGATAAGGCTGGTTCTCCCAGTGTGGGGGAGAACCCCAAAGTGCTTTCAACTGCCACTCCAGGAAGGCATTGTCTGAGGTGAAGAAGCATTTCTAAGGTGCTGTTCACCTAGGAATAGGGAACAGACAGGATGTCAACTGAACAGGAAGGAAATAATGAGTAATTGCCACCTCCCTCCTTCAGTCTTGCATTGTCCCTCTAGTGTACCCCAGAGCAGAAGTTTGGTTGTAATTCCAACCCCAGCATCATGGAGTAATTATAGCAGGGTGCTTTTGGAGCTAAGAAACAACAACTTAGTAATTGGCACACCTGCTATGTGGCAAGCAGTGTGCTGAGCTTTATGGATGGACAAGGGCGGAGAGGCTTGTGTTTGCCTTCAAAGAGCTTTCAGTTTCGTAGGGCAGATAAAGCATATGTAACAAGACAGAAGTTGAGATATCACCGTTCCAGGAGTATGAAAACAAAATGCCGTGGGGGTCAGAAGGAGGATGAATCACTTATAGATGGGGTTTGAAGAAACTTCTTTGGGAGAAGTTGTATTTCACCTGGTGATCACTTTTTCTTCTACTCTGAAAGGTGTCTTCTTTTCAGGACTTCCCCAATTTCCAAAACAAATGGATATTTTTTCCATACTGTATTTCCATAAAATTCATACCTAACACCTTTTAAACACTTATGGACCAGACATGCACAGGCCTAAACTCCAAGAAGGTATTATTGCTTTTGGTCTTTGCAGTATCTCTCTGAAATTGATCCTATTGTGCCTCTTTGGATCAAGGAAGAAGCAGAGTATAAATAACTTGCTTTATTGGTTGTAAAAGTGCCCCAGATTCTGATAGTAAACGGGTCCTAGATTCTGATCTAGGTGATCTGACTCCAGAACTTGTGCACAGACCTATCACATCTGACTGCTTTTCTAATAAAGTCTATTTACATGTTTATTAAAGAACTTGACTATATGGTTATTATTTATACATAGATCTATCTCCTTTGGGTTAGTTTTGTAAGGTATTATTCAACTTTGCAAACTGTCTTTGGCCCAGTGTTTGGTCCTAGTAGTTTCTCAGTGAATGTTTTCTGAGTAAATGAATATGGTTCCTTTCATAGCGCTTGGCACTGTAGGAGGGAAATTACATAGTAGTTCCCACTAGGAGACTCAAAAATCAGGGGAGTGTGTGTAGCATGCATGTTCAACCAGAACAACAGAAATCATTAAATATTTAGAACAGAGGGAATTTAATGCCAAGACTTGGTTACATAGGTTTTGGAGGGGCTAGGAAGTCAAAAGATAATGTGGCAGCCTTGAGATTAGCAATGGCAGGAAACCCTTCTGGGAAGAAGGACCACATGGAGGAGGCGGAGTCTGAAACCATGGCAGACCTGTGCGGAGGGGCCACCCTGCTGGACATGCAGCCTGAGGCAGAGAGGGAGGGTGATGTCTACCCTGCTTTTCTTTTTTCTTACCTTCTAATCTCTTTCCATTACCTTGTACTGGCTTTCACGGGTGTCTGGAAAGAGCCTGTAAGAATCAGTGTGCCTGTTACACAGAACAGAGCAGATGGGAAGTTAGGACTAGATCTGAGGCCAGACAAATCCAGGAGTGGCACGCAGAGTGGGTTTTGGCATCAGCAAAATGGGGGTTGAAATTGTGGTAGACCGTAAAAGTGATCTCTCTAGAGGCACAGTCACAGTCTTTCTTTCTCTCCTCTGAACTTGAACCGGGCCAGTTTTGAGCCTGGGTTTAATCAATGGATAGTAGGAAATGGAATATAAGCAGAGGATTGAAAATGTTATGCACTTTCAGACTTGCCTTTTCTTGCAGTTTGTAGAGCTCTGGGGCTGCCAGGTGAATGAGCCTGAACTAGCCTTTGGATAATGGGAAGCTGCATGAATGAGAGCCCAGGTCCTCCAACCAGCTCCCAGCTGACCCAGCAACTGACCCAGCAGCCAGCTGCAGCCACATCAGTGAGGCCCAGCTGAAATCTCTTGAGCTCAGTCCAAATCTCTGACCTATATTCTATGAACTAAATGAATGGTTGTTGTTTTGAGTCACTAAGTTTTGGAGTAGTTTGTTATGCAGCAAAGCTAACTGGTAGATAATCCCAGTTCTTCTACTTACTTGCTATATGACTGCAGATTGCTTCATCTTGGAGCCTTACTTTCTTTCTTTGTTACATGGTGATAATAATAACACATATCACAGGACATCTGGGAAGATTTAATGAAAAAAAATACATGTAAAATGGAGGCACAATGCTGGGCACACTGTGAGTGCCCAATAAACTAATTTTTATGAGGCAGTCTTCAGGCCTTTGTAGCCTGTCTGCCTTATCTAACTGTTGACTCTATGTGGGAAAACGATGAGGTTATTGCTTAACACGACATGGCTCGATACAAATGTTTTATTAAGAAGCTGTCTTAATTTCCTGCTGGCATGAGGCAAATGAAGAGGGCATGTATTTTGTTAATTAAAAATTTAAAAGTACATAATTTCTCTCTTTGGCATAAGTGTATATGTAAGTCTCCAAAGCTAAACCTCTGAAATGGAATATTCACAAAGGTGTGGCTTGAATAACAATTGTGATTCACACAAAATGTACATTTGTGTTAGAGATGTTGTGGATGAGATTATATGAAAAAGTTCAGGGTAATAAATTGCTGAAACTCATTAATTCACATAAAATCGACGTGCATTGCCATATTCCAGATGCTTGATGGCAATTCTTTAATATAATGAGTTGCCAATTCCTTTCTCTAGAGAAGGATTGACAGATTGTAATGCAATCTGTTGGTGTTCTTTGACGGTGATTCTTAGTCTCTGCCACCACTGCTAAGGAGTTGGAATCCTAAACACAGAGGCTTTGCTGAGGGAACTGTATGTCAGTGCTGGGTGTTACAGCCATTCCCATTGATATTAGGAAATATAGACCATCAGCTAGATTGAGGAGCTTCAAAAAAGGAGCAGAAGCTGGCTAAGAATATCACATAGAGGAGCCAACAATTAAATTACAGTGCGTGCTTTACAGAACAAGATGTCTTCACAAGAGACAAAGGAAAACTGATAAAAATGAATTATAGGGAGATTAAAAGACCATAAAACCTCTGGGTTTTTGAAGCTTGTATCTTTAAGTCTTTGGACAGAGATGAGGCTGGGGAGAAGAGGTTTGGTGTGGCTAGGAAGGTAAAATTGCCTTTGAGATGTGTAAGAAAGCTTGCAAAGGGAGGAATAAGCTCACAGGTCATAATGCTATTGATTTCTGGTTAGTAAATATATATGCTTTCAGTTGATTTTTAGATCTTATTTTATTTACTCAAGTTATAAAAATAGTACATGTTTATAGCCAGAAGCATGGTACAGTGGTTAAGATTCGAAACCAGCTTGCCTGTGTTCAAATCCTTCATAGCTGTGGAATTTGGAGAAAATTAGTTTACCTTTTCAAGCCTTATGTATATAACAGGGATAATGGTAATATTTCCTTCACATGCTTCTTTTGAGGATAAAATGAGATAAAGCACAGAAAATGCTTGGAATAGGGCCTACCAAATAGCACTCCAACAAGTATTAGTTATTGGAGAAAATTAGGAAAAGACAGAAAGAAAATAAATAAGGAAAATATTGCCTATCTCCAGGAAGCAATTACCATTAATATTTTGATGTATTTTATTTGCCATTACAGTGTTCTTGCCTGGAAAATTCATGGACATAGGAGCCTGATGGGCTACAGTCCATGGGGTTGCAGAGTCCGACAGGACAGAGTGACAAACACTTTCACTTTCATTTGAACGCATATCTTTTTATTGAGGGCATTGGTAACTCATCCAAACTCAGAGGACTGGCATCTCTGTTATTTAGGAGAATTTCTTAAGAGAGAAAATGGAAAATGAGATCAGTTAAATTCAAATGAAATCAGTTTGTATATATACCAGGTAGGGTTTTAAAAGAAGTCTATATTCAGAAGATTCATTGGGAATGAAGAATAGTTTTTTAAGTTCATGTAAAAACTGGTTTTGGATGTTTGTCATATTGTAAAATGTGAAGAGTTTGATAATATCCAGTGTGGGTGAGAATGTGGGAAAAAGTTTGTATTTAAACACTGCTTTTGAGAGTGCAAATTGATGTAGCTTTTTGGGAGAACTCTTTGGCAATGTCTAATTACATTTTTAAATGTATTAATAGATACTCTTAAGACCCAGCAAGAACATACTTGAAACTCTTCAAAACGGAGCATGTTCAAAAATATTCATAAAAATTAGAAATAGTCTGTCTGTTAAAAATGAGTAGAAATGAAAAAAAAAAGAGTAGAAATGATAAATAATGAATTTCTGTATTATGGAGAATAGCCATATATACAGATGATACCAACCTTATGGCAGAAAGTGAAGAGGAACTAAAGAGCCTCTTAATGAAAGTGAAAGAGGAGAGTGAAAAAGTTGGCTTAAAACTCAACATTAAAAAAAAGCAAAGATCATGGCATCTGGTCCCATCACTGCATGGCAAATAGATGGGGAAACAGTGGAAACAGTGACAGCCTTTATTTTCTTGGGCTCAAAAATCACTGCAGATGGAAGCTGCAGCTATGAAATTAAAAGATACTTGTTTCCTGGAAGAAAAGCTATGACCAACCTAGACAGCATATTAAAAAACAGAGACAGTACTTTGCCGACAAAGGTCCATCTAGTCAAAGCTAAGGTTTTCCAGTAGTCACGTATGGATGTGAGAGTTGAACCGTAAAGAAGGCTGAGTGCTGAAGAATTGATGATTTTGAAGTGTGGTGGTGAAGACTCTTGAGAGTCCTTTGGTCTGCAAGAAGATCAAATCAGTCAATCCTAAAGGAAATCAGTCCTGAATGTTCACTGGAAGGGCTGATGCTGAAGCTGAAGTTCCAATACTTTGGCCACCTGATGCGAAGAACTGACTCATCTGAAAAGACCCTGATACTGGGAAAGATTGAAGGCAGGAGGAGGAGTGGACGACAGAGGATGAGATGGTTGGATGGCATCACCGATTCGATGGACATGGGTTTGAGCAAGCTCTGGGAAATGGTGATGGACAGGGAAGCCTGGTGTACTGCAGTCCATGGGGTCGTAAACAGTTGGACATGACTGAGGACTGAACTGAGCTGAACTGTGCAGAAATTAGAAGTAGTAAGTTGTATCTACATATAAAGAAAGACCTTATAAGAATACCATAATGTATTAAAGGGCAAAGGCCAATTGCAGAAGAATACATTTGTTATTAACATATATTTATGTTAGAAATAAAAGCAAAATTAAAAATTTCTGTGAGTAGATGATATGAAATTGATTAGAAAATATGATGACCACCACCACCAACTGAAAAAGGATTTACCTAAAAACGAACTGAGTATCCTTGCCTTCAAGTCAGGGAGGGGCAGATGTGGGGAATAGGAACTCAGAGAGGGCTTCACATTGTCTATATTGTTTGAATTATTTACAAGGAGAAGGCAAGTATTTCTTTTTGGTATCATTAATAAATTGAAAAGATTAAAATTTAAACAAGCAGTGCAAATTTTTAGGATTTTTAAGGAGGGAAATGAATAGCACATTGGATTGTTAGGATATATTTTCAGAGAAAAGTCTTACACTGTAAAAAAACATTATAAAACATATTCAGTACAATTTGGCAAGTTTGTTTATGAATCAACAGAAAAGAACCCATATGTATGATAGATTTTTTTCAATTATTTTTCAGATCTTATATCTTCATTAAAATGTTTATTTATTTAGAAGTCTTTTTAAAGGGTCAGAATTCCTGACTTACTTAAATTTTGCAGGCAGAAGATTATTAATTAAACTTATTTGGAGGTTGAGTATGTGGTAAGCTCTTTCTTGAGAAGTAGTGCAAGGGACACATGGGTGCTTTCCAGCTGGGTGTTTGCCTTGCTCATCTGGATTGCCAATTTCTTTAAGGAATATCTAGGAATCCACTAGGATATACACATATATTGCGGAATGATTATTACTGTAGCATTACCTAACACCTGTAATCATGTCACGTAATTACCATTTCTTTTTTGTGGTGAGGAATTTAAGATCTACTCTCGGCAATTTTCAAATATGTTATACAGTATTTGAACTATAATCACTATCCTCTACACTATATCCCCAGAACTTGATCGTCCTATAACTGAAAGTTTGTACTATGACCGACATTTCCCATTCCCCCCCACCCCACAGCTCCAGGGTAACCACCATTCCAGTCTGTTTCTGTGAGTTAGGCAGTTTTAGATTCCACATATGATTGTTGTCATATAGTATCTGTCTTTCTTTGCCTGACATTCCACATAGCATAATGTCCTCAAGTTTCATCTGTATTGTGGCAAATAATAGGATGCCCTTCTTTCTCATGGCTGAATAATATTCCATTTTGGTGTGTATATACATATGTGTGTGTGTGTGCATGCATATGCACACCTCATCTTCTTTATCCTTTTATTGGTTGATGGATGTAGAGGTTGTTTCCATATCTTG
Organism: Cervus canadensis; assembly: GCF_019320065.1. Taxonomy (NCBI): domain Eukaryota; kingdom Metazoa; phylum Chordata; class Mammalia; order Artiodactyla; family Cervidae; genus Cervus; species Cervus canadensis. The sequence goes on along the minus strand of NC_057404.1, from coordinate 26,865,940 downwards.
GCTATTTTGAGGAATGCTGCAAAAAAAACCATGGGAACAGATTTTTTTTTGATATTCTGATTTCCTTTCTTTTGTATATATGCCCAGAACTACCTCAGGAGCACACAGTAGTTCTATTTTTAAATTTTCAAAGACATGTAGGCCAGTGGTTCTTAAAGTATGGTCCCCAAAAGAACATCTACACCACCTGGAACTGTATGAGAAATGCAGATTCTCAGTGCCCTCCTTAAAGCTGATTTAGATGCACTCATATATGAAAATCATTGTCGTAGACAGTAAACCCTTTGAAGGTAGGAGCCATCGTGTTGCCTTGACACTTGGTTAGGGCCTCAGAATAGGATAGGTGCTACATTTATTCAGTGAAGGAGCAAGTTTGGTAGGTGTAGGTGTAGCTGGAGAGTTATTTATAAATTATGGATGTCAATATGATGAACACCAAACCATGAGCACCTACTATATTGGGAGGTAAGCAAAAAGCAGGACAATAAGATCTCTGTTTTCATTAAATCTACCTGGAGGAGAAAAATAAATATTTGTGGAATATTCAGAGGCTAATAAAGGTACTGATTTTCTTGTTTCTGATGTTTAGAAATATAGGAGCTTTTGATCAGCTCAATCTGGATCATTCATTCCTCAGTCTATTTACTGAATTATATATTTGTATATTATTATATATTGCTTCTAGGAAGCCAATAAAGGTTAAATAAAATTAACATATTTTAAAACACAAATTGACTATTATTATCGTGCTTCAAAATTTTTGGAGCTATGTGCCCATTTTAACAGTGATTTTGAGCATTAGAATTTAAAATTACAAACTTTCCTTCTATTTTTAATTTGTTCATTTTTTCACAAGTATATTTGAGAATTTATCGTGTGTCAGGGAAATAATAACTTTCCAAATGTGAATAATAGTCTTCAAAGTGCTGAATTTAAAAAATGTAAATGCTATGTAATAAAACCCTTCTTTGTCTCAAGTGAAATTGCTCAATCATATAATCAGTCCCATTATGTAGTGAAGATTTGGTGGTTATTTAATAAATTTCAATCATAAGGTCAGGTGGGATAGCTGATGCTGCAGAGTTGGTTTCTTGGATCAAAGGATCTGATTTTGCTATCCACAAAAATCAAATAAATGAAGAATTGCTACATAACTATTTCATTTTATATTGTGTGGACAACGCCAGAGATTGACAAGAAAGCTGAGTTTTAAAAGGCAGGATGATTTCAAAGACAGGAATAATACTAGAGAAATGAGTGCAGTATCCTGTGGAGAAGCACTGATTATACGAAGGAACTGGGGAGACCAACTATCTGAGACTTTGAGATGGTTGAGGCAGCCTGGTGGGAAGTGGCATGGAGGACACCTACCAAATGGATAGACTTTGTGAAAAAGTCCTTCATCATAAAAAGTCTGCAGTATGCTGCTGAAGCTTACATATTCAGTATAAGATGGGGTTAGTAGATTAAGTGAATGTTCTGTGATCTCAGCTTTGACATTTTTTAATTGTCATCTAGTTAGTGTTTGGGAATCCTCGCCTGGGATTTTACTAGGGATGGAGAATCCAGGACCATTTTTAGGAGGAGAGATGGGACTGAAATCCCAGATTTTTCAGGATTCCAGACTGTGATCCCCTTCATAGTCCTTCACATAGGGTTATGTCCAGTTTATCTTTGCATCCAGGGGCCTGCCCTGAACCCAATTTGGTGAGGGTCACTAAATTTGTTGGATGCCTGTATCTTTTGTTTCATTGTTACTCTTCAGATAAAGGCTCTTCCTGACTGAACTCTCCCCAGAGCTGGAGAGACCAAGATAATCTGAGAAAGGGCACTTGTTTCTGAAGAGATATTTTCATCCTGAAATTTCATCTTTAAAATTTAGTAACACCCACCTGACCACTGGAGCAATAGGTTTTAAAGACTTTTAAAGATTTATTTGTTAGATCTTATTGCAAGGTGCACATTGATTTATTTACTGTCTATTAAAGTCCTAAGAGATTTTTTTTAATTTTAAGAAAAACTGGGAAGAAATATGATTAGATCATGTAAGCACCACTCCACTTACCCTGTTCAAATACCCTGATGCCAAGTCGGAGTGTGGAATTGGGGGAGAAAGTCTGAAAGAACGGAAATTGTTTTAACTCACCAAAGAAGATACTAAGCTATCCAAAGAAAATATCAAACAGATCTCTTTCTCTCTTACAGACACACACACACACACACACACACACACACACACAGGCACAGACACACTATCTTCAAATGGTAGGTTGGGGAAACCTGGTTTGTGCTCCTTGGATGGGCTTGAGTCGGTTAAGTAGGAAGTTTTTCTTTGGCTTTTCAGCTTTAACTCATGTTTCTCTCTGCTCTTCTCCCCATCAGAAAGACCAGATTAATGAGACATGAGGCTGTAGAAGGGGCTTAATCTTCCCACAATACTGTGCCATCTCAGTATAGATAGCTACAAGAGTTGCCTGTTCTTCCTCTTATCCCTCCCCTGCTTGTCCTTCTTTAAGACTAAGCTAATATGTCACCTCCCCTAGAAATCTTTACTCCTTCAGGCAATAGTTTTCCTCTGGGAACATTGTATTATAATGATGTGTCTTCGTGTCTATCTTCAAGAATCAATGTGAGTCTGTAAAGACGTTAACTTTTTGATTTACTGTTTTATCTCCAATGATAAGAAAGTGTCTGACCTATAGAAAGGGTTTAATATCCTCAGTGACTAAATTAGTCATACCTTAAAGTATCTGCATTGGGAACTGTGACTCTTTGAACTTTGACTTTGAAAGGGGCATTCCAACCACAGGATGAAATATCCATGGCATGTTAAGATCTTCCCATTATTTCTGGAATATATCTTGAGCCCAGCAGTGGAATGGAGCTCAGTTTAGTTTAAAGAGCTCTACAAGTTGTATGATAGAAACCAACACAACATTGTAAAGCAATTCTCCTTCAATTAAAAAAAAAAAAAGCTCCACAAAAAGTTTGAACAACTGTTCCAAAAGAGACAAATAAAAGTAATTCTAACATACTGTATACAGTGGAGACATCACTTCTTGCTATTTCTCCATTATCTTGAGATAGTTGAAAGTGAAAGTCGCTTAGTTGTGTCTGACTCTTTGACACCCAATGGACTCTCCAGGCCAGAATATTGCAGTGAGTAGCCTTTCACTTCCCCAGGGCATCTTCCCTACCCAGGGGTGGAACCCAGGTCTCCTGCATTGCAGGCAGATTCTTTACCAGCTGAGTCACCAGGGAAGCCCTGAGATAGTTGAGTGAGTATCAAATCAAATGACATATTTATACAGTGCTTTGTGAAGCACTTATATTTATACAGTGCTCATAAAACACTGTGAAGTAGGTATGGATTTTTATATCCATTTTAGTGATGTAAAAAATTAAGGTCAGGGCTGGTAAATGACTTGCCTAAGTCACACAGTCCAGTGCTTTCTTCATTCCAACTTCAGCTCTGAAGAGATGCCATCTCATTATCTATTTGAGCAGAGCTACCATATTGCTCCTGTGGTGAATAATAAGAACTAACAGTGACTAAGTTGCTATTTTGTGTCAGATGTTGGATTAAGCACTGTGTGTTGATTTACTTAAGACTCATAAAATGCATTATTACTATTTCCATTTCATGGATGTGGAAACCAAGGCGTAGAGACGTTAATTAACTCCATAGACTCACATAGCTGCTAAATAGCAGCGCTGGGTTTAGAATTCAAGCAGCCAGAGAATACATCCTTAACCACTAATACACTGTTTTATAGTATTTACAATAATGCAGCTTCTGAAATTAGACCACCAAGGCCAAAATAATGGCTGTGACTCTTGTTAACTGGGTATCCTTGGCCAAGAAACATAGGCTCTCCAAGTATCAGTTTTCTGATTTATAAAATGAGATGAAAAGTAAAGACAGGAATAAAGTATTCCACAGTTTCTGGTACATAGTAACTGTTCCACAAATGTTAATTCTTATTTTGGTAGTAGTAGATAACAGAATATCTATCCCTGGATGACTTGATGGTAGGCAGTCGTAGGAAGTCATTGCTAGAACTTTGTAATGAAGTCAACATAGCAGATGAGAAAAGTTATGAAATTTACTCAAAAGAGAAGTGACTCCTAGGCTACCAAAACCCGATCATAGCTTAACCAGTAAGATGCCAGAGTGTGAGGATGGAAGAACAAAAGTCTTCAAGGAAAGACCAATCAAAAAGTTTTGATATTCAAAATTTGTGTGTATGGATCCAATACTATTTCCAAGGGGAAAGAATGACCTTGCCTGGCTTTACTCCTATCTGACTGCTTGGAGGCTATATCAATTCAAGATTAAATATGACTGTATAAAATAGGAATCTGACTTCTATGGATTAACCTAATGGAGGATCTATTTTTCTTTCATGTTCAGTTCAGTTCAGTCAGTCGTGTTTGACTCTTTGCGACCCCATGGACTGCAGCACACCAGGCTTCTCTGTCCATCACCAACTCCTGGAGCTTGCTCAAACTCATGTCCATCGAGTTGGTGATGCCATCCCACCATCTCATCCTTTGTCGTCCACTTCTCCTCCTGCCTTCAATCTTTCCCAGCATCAGGGTCTTTTCCAATGAGTCAGTTCTTCACATCAGGTGGCCAAAGTATTGGAGTTTCAGCTTCAGCATCAGTCCTTCCAGTGAACATTCAGCAATGATTGCCTTTAGGATTGACTGATTTGATCTCCTTGCTGTCCAAGGGACTCTCAGGAGTCTTCTCCAACACCACAGTTCAAAAGAATCAATTACTTGGTGCTCAGCTTTCTTTATAGTCCAACTCTCACATCCAATCATGACCACTGGAAAAACCATAGCCTTGACTAGACGGACCTTTGTTGGCAAAGTAGTGTCTCTACTTTTTAATATGCTGTCTAGGTTGGTCATAACTTTCCTTCCAAGGAGTAAGTGTCTTTTAATTTCATGGCTGCAATCACCATCAGCAGTGATTTTGGAGCCCCCCAAAGTAAAGTCAGCCACTGTTTCCACTAATTCCCCATCTATTTGCCATGAAGTGATGGGACCGGATGCCATGATCTTAGTTTTCTGAATGTTGAGCTTTAAGCCAAATTTTTCACTCTCCTTTTTCACTTTCATCAAGAGGCTCTTTAGTTCTTCTTCACTTTCTGCCATAAGGGTGGTGTCATCTGCATATCTGAGATTATTGATATTTCTCCTGGCAATCTTGATTCAAGCTTGTGCTTCCTCCAGTCCAGCGTTTCTCATGATGTACTCTGCATATAAGTTAAATAAGCAGGGTGACAATATACAGCCTTGACGTACTCCTTTCCCTATTTGGAACGAGTCTGTTGTTCCATGTCCAGTTCTAACTGTTGCTTCCTGACCTGCATACAGATTTCTCAAGAGGCAGGTCAGGGTCTGGTATTCTCATCTCTTTCAGAATTTTCCACAGTCTGTCCAGGGCAAGGGAACTCAAAAGCTTAGGAAAAATGTAGCCGGGCAGAAGACACCAAAGTGGAAACCTAACAATCTGCTCTGTTTTATGTTTCCTGTGCTGGCATAGGCAGACATGTTTAAAGATATGTGATTTTTTAGCCAGAAGAGCAGAATTGAGAAGGTATGGTTAGAGTCTGATCGAAGAAGGGAGAGATGGTTTTGGAATTCCAAAATTTCTCCCACTAAGACCTTGATTGGTTAAGACTCTGTTTTGAAAGAATCTAGAAAGAGTTCTTCCTGTTTGGCTATTGAATTCATGTAATAACAATGCTGAAAATAATTCTAAGGGTTTCTCATTATTAAGAATCAGAATAAATAGCATTATACTGCTACTCTCTTATGTTGTTCTGATTATACCTTATTTTTAACTTAATAATACCTTATGATTCCATAGCACATTACAGTTTTCAAAATATTTTTACTTAGATTATCTAATTTAATGCTTATAGTAACAATGTAAGGTAGTTATTATGATCTGTTGTTATCGTTCTATTGTAGATTCAGCTCAGTTTAATTCCACTGTACACTTATTGAGCACCTATTGTGTGCCTAGCATTCTGCTAGGTGTTGGGGGATAATGTCCTTCATAGTTAAGTGAAGACTACCCAGATGAGAACAAGCAAAATTTATTTATTCAGAGCTCGCTATAGGGAAGGAGTCAGCACCATTGCTTGCATTTGGCAGAATTAAAAAGGCAAGCAGAGGAGTGGGAAAGTTTTATAGTGAAAACAGAGAAAGGTTTCATCTATGCCCTGATTGGAGGCTCCTGCCATGAGGAGGCTGGAGGTGAGCTATTTACATGCAGGGCAACCTGTGTTATTGATTGGTGGAGCATAATCGGCTTATTCTGGTTGGTCCTAAGTTGAAAGCTGGGCCAAAACTTAAGAAAGCTGTCAGTTATTGATCAAATGCTAACTATTGTGGGCAGATTGCTGTAGAGGTTGTGGTTTAATTTCTAGGACTGGTTGCTGTGGAATGTGTCAAACAGTGTACTGTTTCTATCGGTGGTCTGTTTGTATACTGTCTCTCTTAGGTGATGAGCACTTAACAACATGAGAGTATGAATTTTAGAGTCGGAGAGATGAACATTCAAATAAATCTCCTGATGTGTAATCTGGAGCAAATTACATCATCTCTGTGGACCTGAGTAGCCTTATCTGAGGCTGCTTATCTTTTGGAGGTGATGAAGAAACTGGGGCGACCAGATCTTTAACCGGCTCTCCTGGAGTCATGAAAAGTGGGGTGAAGAACTTGAGTTTAACCTGGGTTTTTCAACTCCATTCAGTGCCTTTTCTGGTCATGACTTTCAGAGTTTATCATTGACTTTAGGAAAGGGGTGAGCATACATCTTTCTTTTAATATAGTAGCAATGCACTTCTGAGCAAAAGCAAACATTTCCTCTTGCATCTTTTATCTGTGTAGCTGTAGGTGGTAATCAGTGAACACCTTCTTTATTTGCACTAAAAGTTTCACAAGAGAAGCCTGGTACACAGCTGTAGAGTCCAGAATCAGGTCGCCAGTTTACCAGTCCCAGGTTTCCATTTGGGGCTATGTGACTGTTTTCTGTTTCCCTGGGGATTATTACCTTTATATGCTAACCTCCCAGACAGACTATCATTTCCTCTTTGATTTTAATGTCTGCTTCCCATCTTATTCCTTATGCCTGCTGCCTCAGCCATCCTTAGGGAGTTTGTGCTGACCACTCTTCCAGTTATGGTTTCACACTTTCTATCATCTTTCTTTTTTCATTATGCAAAATTTACTAGGCAATGACTAGGTGCTGGGGATGTTCTAGGTGTGGGGAATACAGAGGGGAAAAGATAGTAAAAGTTCCTGCCCTTGTAGTGCTAACACTAGTAGGAAGCAGACAAGACACATATAAGGAAACAAATAAATATGTCAAATAGTGATAAGTTCTAAAGCAGATCAAGGGAGGTAGAGTATGGTGTGTGTGCATGTAATGGCTGCACCTGCTTAGGTAAGGTGGTCAAAGAAGATCTCTCTAAGGAGGTGACTTTCAAGCCGAAGCTGGAATGGAGAGAGGGTGTGAGCTATGGAAGTTCTGGAGGGATATCATTCCAGGTAGCGAGAATAGCAAGTGCAATATTCCGAAGACATTTGTGTGTTTGAGGAATAGCAAGAAGTCCTGTCATGCCAGACTGGGGTTAGTGAAGAAGCTTGTGCAGCTGTAGTTTAATAACTAAATTTTTAACTTGAGAAAGAAATGTTAGTTAAGGCAGAAGAAGAACATTCATTTGCTAATTCCATTGGTTAAAGGAAGCGTACAAAACTGATGCCCATTATCTTGTTTAGTAACAAGACGGTGGCATTCCAGCCCATTGCTGTCTCTTTCTGTCAAGGGTATCATGATGTGTTTTTGCCTTCACACGCTTGTTATCTTTTATTTTTATTTTATTGTGTTGTGATTTTCTGTCTAGTCCTTGGCCTTGCCTTGAACTTGCGTAATGTTCATGTACTTGCGGTTATATATTCAATAGAGAAGAGTGAGGGGCACAGGGAGGAGCATGACATGAGTGTGGCACATGTGATAGACGCTATTGGATTGCTTGCCCACCACTACTTCTTCCTTCTCTTTCTCATAGCACTATCCTCCCAACTCACCTGAGAAATATTCTTTACTCTACATTAACTATGGGGTTTGAATAAGAGCTGCCATCTTTTTATGGAAGTTCCCTGCCCCCACCCTCACCCTCAATTTCCCAGTGCTACATTGACTTTTCAGCACAGTTGATGATCCCAGGATGGACAGTTGAGGTGAGCCAAAGGAGAATTTTCATAGTTTTTTTTTGGGCTAGAGTTTGCGAAAAGGATTTATATCCTGTTGGATGTCAAAAACCTACAGATGGGTGGGGGGTTGGCGCTGAGGTCTATTGGTAGCTATGTTCTTTGATTTGTAGTGGTTCCTTGTGAGAGAGAATGAAGTAGACACATCAACACAATAGCAAAGATGAGTGAGTGGGATCTCTCTGATCCCATTCCACATTCTCTCTCCTGGCTGAGTGCTAATTCTTCTCTTAGTTATCTGAAACTTCAGATACATTTCTCTTTTAAATTTAAGCAGGTTTGAGTTGCGACTTTCAATGGAAAGAGTTGTGACAAATGCAAAATACATTCAAAAACATACCATTTTGAGCTTGGATGCATTATACTTTACATAAAAAATTGTGGTTATAAGTGATCTTATAAATACCTGATATAATTCTTAGAGTCAAGTAGAGCAGTGCTTCTCAAACTTGAAAGTTCACACGACTCACCAGGGAGTCTGGTGAAAATATGGATTCTGATCTGGTAGGTCAGAGTATGTGTGGGGAGTCTGCCTTTCCAGTAGCTCTTAGGGGATGCTGCAGATTTGAAGACCACAACTGGAGAAGCATGGGACTAGATAGCATATGTAAAGCATTCAGCACATCGAGTTGGTGGTCACAGATGTCAGCTGTTAAATACATACTTATCTATTGAGCTGAGTGAAAACTTTTGGATCCACACTGGTCTATGGAGGTAGGAAACTTAAATGATGCTGAAAATTGGGAAAGCAGTTTAATTCAAGGCATTGTGAGGTTTACTCACCAGAAAAACACACTCATTTTGCTAAGATTTGAAAATGTGAATAAAACATTTAAAAAATCCTCTGACTGACTGAGACCAGTCTTTTAAACAGATTCCTTGATAGAGTAGAAAGTATGATTTTTCCTGAAGCCATACAGCCTGGGGCTGGAAGTATATTTTGTTCCTTTCCAATTTTGTGTACCAAGAAAGTCCTAGATCTTCCATTCCTATGTAGTGGGTAATTCTATGGTCAAATGTGCATATGAGAAAATATTTGTTTCTCTAATAACTGAACTAAGTATATCTTTTTATCTTCTCTGTTTCCCCTTAGAGCAGAAAATTCAGTCTTACCAAATCTTGGTAAACTCTAACACATTTCCTTTAGCTCCTTCAGATAAAATCTGCTTAGTTCAAGATTTCTCCACCTCATTTACTTTCCTGTTTTCTTCAGGGATGTCTCAGTTCTTGCAGGCTCATGTGTGGTCCAGATGTTGGTGGGAGACAGTCTTTACTCCTCATCCTTCGTCTTTCTCATTTATGTATTTGTATCTGATGCTCCTGTATTTATATGCTTGTTTCTTGTCTTTCTAGGCCTTATCTGCTACTAAATCATCTATAGTTCTTTATATTTCTGGGCTCCAGGTTCTTGCAGACCATTTTGCATCCTTCTTAGCCACCTCCCTAGGTCAACTGACCAATTCTTAGTCACTTCTGAATCCTTTTTGGGGTCATGGGAAACATAGAAACTCTCAGGTTTCTCAAGGATGCATCTTATCTATCTTTAATCAATTATTCAACAAATACAAGTGTTTCCTATGTAACAAGCACAGTTCTGAACACTGGTGCCAATATTCTTTACCCTAACATAGTGCTTAGCTTACAATAGATGCTTAGATACATGTTGCTATATGGCAGAAACCAACACAATATTGTGAAGCAATTGTCCTTTGATTATTAAAGTTTAAAAAAGTTTATTTAACACATGGATACTTCTTAAAATGAAAAACTTTCCAAGAAGAGATGGAAATATTTGAATAGATAAATATTTCTCAAAGTAACCAGTCATTCATGAAAATAAGTAGAAATGTTTCAGACTATTTTATTTGATTCAATTTAATCTCTTCAAAGGCTTCCCAGGTGGCCCAGTGGTAAAGAATCTGCCTGCCAAGCAGGAGACGTGAGTTCAATCCTGTGTCAGAAAGATCCCCTGGAGAAGGGAATGGCAACCCACTGCAGTATTCTTGCCTGGGAAATCCCATGAACAGAAGAACCTGATGGACCATATTACATGAGATCACAGAAGTTGGACATGATTTAGCAACTAAATAGCAGCAAACAACAACAAATGTCTCCACTGGTGGAGTGAAAATGCCCCTTATAAATACCCCCTAATATCATAGCAGGGCACTGAGACACACCTTTTGAATACATTTGATGTTCTAAAGATATGAAGTGCTGTCCTGTGCTTAAATCACTCAGCTGTGGCCGACTCTTTTTTTTTTTTTTCCAGTGGGTTTTGTCATACATTGATATGAATCAGCCATGGATTTACATGTATTCCCAATCCCGATCCCCCTCCCACCTCCCTCTCCACCCGATTCCTCTGGGTCTTCCCAGTGTACCAGGCCCGAGCACTTGTCTCATGCATCCCACCCGGGCTGGTGATCTGTTTCACCATAGATAGTATACATGCTGTTCTTTTGAAATATCCCACCCTCACATTCTCCCACAAAGTTCAAAAGTCTGTTCTGTATTTCTGTGTCTCTTTTTCTGTTTTGCATATAGGGTTATCGTTACCATCTTTCTAAATTCCATATATATGTGTTAGTATGCTGTAATGTTCTTTATCTTTCTGGCTTACTTCACTCTGTATATGGGCTCCAGTTTCATCCATCTCATTAGAACTGATTCAAATGAATTCTTTTTAATGGCTGAGTAATATTCCATGGTGTATATGTACCACAGCTTCCTTATCCATTCATCTGCTGATGGGCATCTAGGTTGCTTCCATGTCCTGGCTATTATAAACAGTGCTGCGATGAACATTGGGGTGCACGTGTCTCTTTCAGATCTGGTTTCCTCAGTGTGTATGCCCAGAAGTGGGATTGCTGGGTCATATGGCAGTTCTATTTCCAGTTTTTTAAGAAATCTCCACACTGTTTTCCATAGTGGCTGTACTAGTTTGCATTCCCACCAACAGTGTAAGAGGGTTCCCTTTTCTCCACACCCTCTCCAGCATTTATTGCTTGTAGACTTTTGGATAGCAGCCATCCTGACTGGCGTGTAATGGTACCTCATTGTGGTTTTGATTTGCATTTCTCTGATAATGAGTGATGTTGAGCATCTTTTCATGTGTTTGTTAGCCATCTGTATGTCTTCTTTGGAGAAATGTCTGTTTAGTTCTTTGGCCCATTTTTTGATTGGGTCATTTATTTTTCTGGAATTGAGCTGCAGGAGTTGCTTGTATATTTTTGAGATTAATCCTTTGTCTGTTTCTTCATTTGCTATTATTTTCTCCCAATCTGAGGGCTGTCTTTTCACCTTGCTTATAGTTTCCTTTGTAGTGCAAAAGCTTTTAAGTTTCATTAGGTCCCATTTGTTTAGTTTTGCTTTTATTTCCAATATTCTGGGAGGTGGGTCATAGAGGATCTTGCTGTGATTTATGTCGGAGAGTGTTTTGCCTATGTTCTCCTCTAGGAGTTTTATAGTTTCTGGTCTTACATTTAGATCTTTAATCCATTTTGAGTTTATTTTTGTGTATGGTGTTAGAAAGTGTTCTAGTTTCATTCTTTTACAAGTGGTTGACCAGTTTTCCCAGCACCACTTGTTAAAGAGGTTGTCTTTTTTCCATTGTATATCCTTGCCTCCTTTGTCAAAGATAAGGTGTCCATAGGTTCGTGGATTTATCTCTGGGCTTTCTATTCTGTTCCATTGATCTATATTTCTGTCTTTGTGCCAGTACCATACTGTCTTGATGACTGTGGCTTTGTAGTAGAGTCTGAAGTCAGGCAGGTTGATTCCTCCAGTTCCATTCTTCTTTCTCAAGATTGCTTTGGCTATTCGAGGTTTTTTGTATTTCCATACAAATTGTGAAATTCTTTGGTCTAGTTCTGTGAAAAATACCGTTGGTAGCTTGATAGGGATTGCATTGAATCTATAGATTGCTTTGGGTAGAATAGCCATTTTGACAATATTGATTCTTCCAATCCATGAACACGGTATGTTTCTCCATCTGTTTGTGTCCTCTTTGATTTCTTTCATCAGTGTTTTATAGTTTTCTATGTATAGGTCTTTTGTTTCTTTAGGTAGATATACTCCTAAGTATTTTATTTTTTTGTTGCAATGGTGAATGGTATTGTTTCCTTAATTTCTCTTTCTGTTTTTTCATTGTTAGTATATAGGAATGCAAGGGATTTCTGTGTGTTAATTTTATATCCTGCAACTTTACTATATTCATTGATTAGCTCTAGTAATTTTCTGGTAAGAGTCTTTTAGGGTTTTCTATGTAGAGGATCATGTCATCTGCAAACAGTGAGAGTTTCACTTCTTCTTTTCCTATCTGGATTCCTTTTACTTCTTTTTCTGCTCTGATTGCTGTGGCCAAAACTTCCAACACTATGTTGAATAGTAGTGGTGAGAGTGGGCACCCTTGTCTTGTTCCTGATTTTAGGGGAAATGCCTTCAATTTTTCACCATTGAGGGTGATGCTTGCTGTGGGTTTGTCATATATAGCTTTTATTATGTTGAGGTATGTTCCTTCTATTCCTGCTTTTTGGAGAGTTTTAATCATAAATGAGTGTTGAATTTTGTCAAAGGCTTTCTCTGCATCTATTGAGATAATCATATGGTTTTTATCTTTCAATTTGTTAATGTGGTGTATTACATTGATTGATTTGCAGATATTAAAGAATCCTTGCATTCCTGGGATAAAGCCCACTTGGTCATGGTGTATGATTTTTTTAATATGTTGTTGGATTCTGTTTGCTAGAATTTTGTTAAGGATTTTTGCATCTATGTTCATCAGTGATATTGGCCTGTAGTTTTCTTTTTTTTTGGCATCTTTGTCTGGTTTTGGAATTAGGGTGATGGTGGCCTCATAGAATGAGTTTGGAAGCTTACCTTCATCTGCAATTTTCTGGAAGAGTTTGAGTAAGATAGGTGTTAGCTCTTCTCTAAATTTTTGGTAGAATTCAGCTGTGAAGCCATCTGGTCCTGGGCTTTTGTTTGCTGGAAGATTTCTGATTACAGTTTTGATTTCCATGCTTGTGATGGCTCTGTTAAGATCTTCTATTTCTTCCTGGTTCAGTTTTGGAAAGTTATACTTTTCTAAGAATTTGTCCATTTCATCCAAGTTGTCCATTTTATTGGCATAGAGCTGCTGGTAGTAGTCTCTTATGATCCTTTGTATTTCAGTGTTGTCTGTTGTGATCTCTCCATTTTCATTTCTAATTTTGTTAATTTGGTTTTTCTCTCTTTGTTTCTTAATGAGTCTTGCTAATGGTTTGTCAATTTTGTTTATTTTTTCAAAAAACCAGCTTTTAGCTTTGTTGATTTTTGCTATGGTCTCCTTAGTTTCTTTTGCATTTATTTCTGCCCTGATTTTTAAGATTTCTTTCCTTCTGCTAACTCTGGGGTTCTTCATTTCTTCCTTCTCTAATTGCTTTAGGTGTAGAGTTAGGTTATTTATTTGGTTTTTTTCTTGTTTCTTGATGTAAGCCTGTAATGCTATGAACCTTCCCCTTAGCACTACTTTTACAGTGTCCCTAGGTTTTGGGTTGTTGTGTTTTCATTTTCATTCATTTCTATACATATTTTGATTTCTTTTTTGATTTCTTCTATGATTTGTTGGTTATTCAGAAGCGTGTTATTTAGCCTCCATATGTTTGAAGTTTTAACAATTTTTTTCCTGTAATTGAGATCTAATCTTACTGCACTGTGGTCAGAAAAGATGACTGGAATGATTTCAATTTTTTTTGAATTTTCCAAGACCAGATTTATGGCCCAGGATGTGATCTATTCTGGAGAAGGTTCCGTGTGCACTTGAGAAAAAGGTGAAGTTGATTGTTTTGGGATGAAATGTCCTATAGATATCAATTAGGTCTAGCTGGTCCATTGTGTCATTTAAGGTTTGTGTTTCCTTGTTAATTTTCTGTTTATTTGATCTATCCATAGTTGTGAGTGGGGTATTAAAGTCTCCCACTATTATTGTGTTACTATTAATTTCCTCTTTCATACTCCGTTAGTGTTTGCCGTACATATTTGCGGTGGCTCCTATGTTGGGTGCATATATATTTATAATTGTTATATCTTCTTCTTGGAATTTGATCCTTTGATCAAATTATGTAGTGTCCTTCTTTGTCCTCTTTTCAACATCCTTTATTTGAAAGTCTATTTTATCTGATATGAGTATTGCGACTCCTGCCTTTTTTTGTCTCCGTTTGGCCATGAAATATTTTTTTCCAGCCCTTCACTTTTAGTCTGTATGTGTCTCGTGTTTTGAGGTGGGTCTCTTGTAGACAGCATATATAGGGGTCTGGTTTTTGTATCCATTCAGCCAATCTTTGTTTTTTGGTTGGGGCATTCAACACATTTACATTTAAGGTAATTATTGATAGATGTGGTCCTGTTGCCATTTACTTTGTTGTTTTGGGTTCACGTTTATACAACCTTTCTGCATTTCCTGTCTAGAGAAGATCCTTTAGCATTTGTTGAAGAGCTGGTTTGGTGGTGGTGAATTCTCTCAGCTTTTGCTTATCTGTAAAGCTTTTGAATTCTCCTTCATATCTGAATGAGATCCTTGCTGGGTACAGTAATCTAGGTTGTAGGTTATTCTCTTTCATTACTTCAAGTATGTCCTGCCATTTCCTTCTGGCCTGAAGGGTTTCTGTTGATAGATCAGCTGTTATCCTTATGGGAAACCCTTTGTGTGTTATTTTTTGTTTCTCCCTTGCTGCTTTAAAATATTTTTGCTTTGTGTTTGATCTTTGTTAATTTTGATATATGTTCGGGGTGTTCGCCTTGGGTTTATCCTGTTGGGACTCTGGTTTCTTGGATTTGGGTGGCCTATTTCCTTCCCCATTTTAGGGAAGTTTTCAGCTATATTCCTCGGTATTTTCTC